>NW_019397411.1:0-71809 GCF_000591075.1 Eurytemora carolleeae
CCTGAATTTGGAATTTTTTTTCCTATTTTCAGAATAGCTTCTCAATAGCATGCTTAAGGGAAATTGAAACCCTAGTGCAAAACAGGAAAAATATCTGTCTTAATAAACTATAATGTGTGAAAAGTTAAAAATCTAGTTTTTTAGTCTTTAGTCATTAATTTTGACTCTTTTTGAGTCTTGTAAGCCAAAAAAAAATTTCGCCTGCGCCACGATTTTTTTTCCTAATTATGAATTTTTTGGTTTCTAAAAAATCTTGCCCCCCCACCCCTCACTTAAATCCTGTATCCACCCCAGTTGATTTAACTACTTAAAAAGTGTAGAGAGAGCTAGATTAATTGAAAAATGAAAATGATGTTTTTAATTGTATGAATTTACGCTGCAACGATTTTAATGTAGAAAGTAATGTTTTTTTTCTTCATAGTTATTCAATTATTTATAATAGTTAATTATTAAAGGCAGTTGATCGATAAGAAATATTGGGTAAAAAGTTGATCCGCTCTACTACCCATCTGCGTATACGTATATACGTAAATGTTTTTAGGTTTTTATTTTACGTATTTTTTTCGTTTTCTCTTTAATTAAAAATACGTAAAAATACGTATTTTTAAGTATATGTAAAACCTATTCCATATATATGCAGCAATGTTAGGATTTTGTTCAAACCTAAATCTGATTTAGGTTTGAACAAAATCCTAAAATTGCTGAGTAAATCTACCTTATAGGAAAAACCTAAAAACTCCTGATTCATTGGATTGTTTACATACGCATTTTTACGTTTGTCATATACGTATTTTTGCGAATATAAACTACTTATTTTTAGTTTTTTTACTAAGGAAATGGTCAAGAAAATACGTAAGTCATACGTATGGAAAATACGAATGACATACGTATTCCAAACCTAAAAATACGTTTTTATACGAATGTCATATCGTATTTATAGGTTTTCCGTTTACTAGGATTATAGATACTCACACAATAAATGTAAAACATTAGGTTTCAAATCTGCTTTCAAGGTTAATTTTTCATAAATGTTTATTTTGATTACAAACATATATCACACTGGGTTTTGAATTAAACCCGTGTTGTTGTGGTTTATACTTTTGACACAGAAAACATCTGTTTTGTTAGATTTTGATTATATAGTTAGAGAGTTGATTTTATGGATATTCATTATTGTGTTAGAGAGTTGATTTTATGGATATTCATTATTGTGTTAGAGAGTTGATTTTATGGATATTCATTATTGTGTTAGAGAGTTGATTTTATGGATATTCATTATTGTGTTAGAGAGTTGATTTTATGGATATTCATTATTGTGTTAGAGAGTTGATTTTATGGATATTCATTATTGTGTTAGAGAGTTGATTTTATGGATATTCATTATTGTGTTAGAGAGTTGATTTTATGGATATTCATTATTGTGTTAGAGAGTTGATTTTATGGATATTCATTATTGNGAGTTGATTTTATGGATTTTAATTAAAGGGTTAGAGAGTTGATTATATGTATATTGATTTAGTGTTTGAGAGTTTATTTTATGGATATTTTTTATAAAATTATGGAGTTGATTTTATGGATTTTGATTATGAATTAGAGAATCGATTTTATGAATATAGATCATAAGGTGAGATGGTTGAGTTTATGGATTTTGATTGTAGAGTTAAGTTAATATGTTGGATTTGATTATATAGTTCAATAGTTAATCTCCTGTTCAACGAAATAACCAACCTTAAATTCCCTCCTTTTTTAATTCCAGGGAGGATAATTACTTATCCTCCCTCTTTACAGGGAGGGTAATTACTTATCCTCCCTCATCACAGGGAGGATAATTACTTATCCTCCCTATTTACAGGGAGGATAATTACTTATCCTCCCTCTTTACAGGGAGGATAATTACTTATCCTCCCTATTTACAGGGAGGATAATTACTTATCCTCCCTCTGTGATCCATACAGATTTAATTCAAGATTTAGATCAAGAAATCAAATATTCTTCCATATGCATTAGTAAGAAATAAGAGAATTAAAATCATAATTGATAGTTTTATTGATTTAATTATTATTTTATCCCCCACGGTTGGTTATTTCGTTGAACAGGAGATTAAACGATAAATTACTGCTTAACCGGGAGTTTTCATGAGGATAAATAAATTGAGGGGAAAACCACTTAGCCTTGGGCCTCCTCGACCTTTTTGGGGTTCTTACCTCCCTCGCTATTCTCGTGAGGTTTAGAACCCCAAAAAGGTTTTGGAGGCCCTCGGGTAAGTGGTTTTCCCCTCAATTTAATTATCCTCCCTTAATCTCCCGGTTAAGTAGTAATTAATAGTTATAATTTTATGGATATTGATTGTAAAGTTAGAAAGTTGATTTTATGAATTTTGATTTTAGAGATAGCGCGTTAATTTGATGGATTTTGATTATTTGGTTATGTAAAGAGTTAATTTGACGGATTTTGATTATTTGGTTATGTAAAGAGTTAATTTGATGGTATTGAATATTTGGTTATGTAAAGAGTTAATTTGACGGATTTTGATTATTTGCTTATGTATAAAGAGTTAATTTGATGGATTTTGATTATAGAGCTAATTCGATGGATTTTTGTACTATCAATTATCTCCCAAACAAATGAAAAAAAATGTTTTTTTTGTCAGTTTTTAAATGTGAAATATATTTTGAAGCTCATCTGATACTAAATACATAGGATACATATTGTAAGAAGAAATGAGATACTGTGTTTAATATCTTGTAAACTTGACATCGCCTTCTAAGACGAGAAGCATCAAATGCTCCTTGTTTTGAGATCTCCGAATTGTGGTCTGCCGTTTTTATACAGGGTGTCCCACGAAACATAACAGTCGGTGAATAGTTTAAAATGTCTTCTTCCATAATTTGTTAAGTTGTTTGATACCAAAGAGAATAATAACAAATATTGTATGGCAGTCATATTAAAATAAAATTTATTTTAAAGTAAGATAATATATTTAAGTAAGAGATTTGTTTAATGTAAGAAACTAAAAAAAAAGTATTTAACATCTAATATAACATATAGAAAAAGACATTAAAAACTGTTCACCAACTGTTATGTTTGGTGGGACACCCTGAACCTTAAGAATTGACTGAGATATTGAAAAACTTATCTGAATTTTAAAATATTTTAAATACAATCGAGGTTGTTTAAATATTTAGTATCTCCGACAGTTTTTTGATACAAAGAAGGAGGCTATAAAATTAACCAAGGTTTAAAGACTTTCAATGTATTTTTTTATACTCCTTTAACAACTATTAACTTTACAAAACTCAAAGACAAATTGTAAGTCCAGGGTCCAATCTCTAATGTACTGCATGACTTGACACCCCAGCGAGAAAATTACATCAAAACTTTGAAGTTTGAAATATAAAAGGTGTACAATATTAGGTTGCAAAGATATATGAATTAGAAAAGCCATGAATATTTTTACCGTAGTTTTCATTTTATGATATAAAAAAAAATACCTGTAAAAACTTATGTCTTGTATTTTAAGTTCAGTGATTATGTATTCTTAAATCTTGAAAAAGCATTAAGACTGTAAATTGAATTTATTTAATCATAATCAAATTCTAAAGATAACAATATGAAACCTATAAACTAATCTAAATACATTATAAAATCACAATTCTGACTTAGAAATGTTTTAACACAGTACAAAAAAGACTGTAAAATGGCAACTAAGAACTCTTAGTTTATTTTAACAATATGATATAATATATAATAGTGACCAAATTTATCAAATTGGAAGATTTTGAAAGCCATAAATCTAAGTTTAAAAGCTGTGTTTATATGTTAAATTTTAGCGGATGAGGTTTAGAACAGTATTTAAAATATGAACATATTTTGATAGATAGATATACGAGTATTTGTTTGAAACTTATTTTAAAAACTATTGCTATGATATCATCAGGAGAGGTGGGGGGGGGATATTTATGAGTATTTACAAATGATGATAAAATGTTTCTAATGTCTTTCTTTGTTAAATTTTGCGAGCGAGGTGCTATTACTGTATTCATTAGTTTTTTATTGATCCAAAACTTTCACTTTTTAAGTTGAGTTTGGGCTTTGTGTAGATTCAGGACTTTATAGTTTGGAAGATTTAAGTTCAAGTCAAGGTTTGGTATATGTTCTCCTGTGTTGATGTCCATAATTTGTTATGATAAAAATTTATGTTCTTGTTTTCTTGAGTCCTGCAACTCCTCCTGCTCTGCGTATAGCAGCGAGCAGGTCATCTCGTGGATCCAGGTTTGGAGGAGGAAGAACACGGCTTGATTTCTTCAACTGGAACAGAGCAGGTGGAGGAGGAGGGGGAGGAGAAGGAGAGGAAGAAAATTTCCTATTTATTCCAGGAAGGATTGGTGGAGGAGGAGGAGGAGGAGGGAGAACTCCATCAACCTGAACCTCGTCCTGGATATATCCTCGGCCGGAGGATTTTAGTTTTTGTTTTGCTTTCATCAGTTCAGCGGTAAATGCCCTGTTTATTTCCTCTTGGGGGAGTTCTTTAGGTGGGACGACCGAGGAAGGTTTCCTCTCCAGGTTCCCATTCAGTAGACTGGGATTGTTGTTGTTCTCTGGAGGGGTGAACGTTGCAGTGGAGAGACGAGGACGAGAAAACTTCTCATCTTTAACGATCAACTCTCTGAAATTATTTCATTTATTTTCAAAATAATATAAACTTTAATATTGGAAAAATGTCTAAGATTTGAAAATTTTGTAATATTTAACCTCACAGCAACATTATGAACTTTACTCATCCTTTTATCAGTAAAATCATTAATAAGATAAATTGAGGATAAAGGAAATGGTTTTCAAGATAAAAACTGAAATTATCTGTCTTTTGCTAAAAACTCGAGCAAGCTAATGATCATGAAATTACAAATAAAAATGTGCTTTTTAAGTAAATAATCAACAAACATCAGTCTTAAAACATCCAACAGAGGATAAGGAAGGAAGGATATTAGATACCAGGGAAGGGTAGGATGAAAGGAACTAGGAAGGATGGAAACCAGAGAACATAAGAATGTAAGGTACTAGGAAGGATGATTACCAGAAATAGTAGGATGAAAGGAATTATAGGAATGATGGATACCAGGGAAGAGTAGGATGAGAGGACCTTCGAAGGATGGATACCAGGGAATAGTAGGATGAAAGTAACTAGGAAATATGGATACCAGAGAAGAGTAGGATGAAAGGGACTAGGAAGTATGGATACCAGGGAAGGGTAGGATGAAAGTAACTAGGAAAGATGGATACCAGAGAAGAGTAGGATGAAAGGAACTAGAAAGTATTGATACCAGGGAACGGTAAGAT
Organism: Eurytemora carolleeae; assembly: GCF_000591075.1. Classification (NCBI taxonomy): domain Eukaryota; kingdom Metazoa; phylum Arthropoda; class Copepoda; order Calanoida; family Temoridae; genus Eurytemora; species Eurytemora carolleeae. The sequence goes on from NW_019397411.1 coordinate 5,338, forward strand.
GAATGGAACTAGGAAAGGTGAATACCAGGAAAGGGTAAGATGAAATTAATTAAGAACGATGGATACCAGGAAAAATCTAGGAAGGGAATGGTATGCTAAAGAGAGCTTTAAAGGATGGACACCGGATACCAGTGAAAGGAAGAATAGAAAATGAAAGTTAAATATTACCTTGGTTTTCTGAAAGGTTGAGCAAGGGTTTGATTTTCCTTGACTTTTCCTACTGCAGTGGGAAGGGAAGGATAAGTATCAGTTTCTCTGGCTCCGTTCATCCCGAAGTAGAATCTGTTAGTTGGCAGAGGAGGAGGAGCAGGAGCAGGTTCACGGTTTATCTCCAGTATCTCCTTACCACTGGAGGAGGAGGATATCTAAATAGAAGCAAGAATAACGAACACGTTATGATTTGTGTAAGATATTTGGATATCGAAGGTTTGATAATCTCAGAAGACGATAAATCATGATATTTTAATTACGTAGAATGTAGATATATATGTATTGTAAATTTAGAATAAATTGATTAATCTTAAATTGTTTCTACTTCCCTCAACCATAGTTCAATCACAGGCCTACTGTTGACCCTCAAATCAGAATAGATTTCACTGGTCCAGGGGGGGGCTTAGCCCCAATAGCCCCCCCTGAATACGCCTCTGACTATACACATATGCAATAACTGCAAAGTTGTTCTTAAGATAATTATGTAAAAAAACGCAATTATCAAAGCCATTGAATATTCATAATTATTATTATTCCAACATAATTTGAATACTTAGATATTACATAATAAATTTCATCCATGTGTTCTACAATATACTTACATTGAAAATAGGAATTGAACGAAAGGGAATTTGCCCCCGGCTTTTTCAATGTATGGTTTAAAAGGCAGCATTTAGAATGGCCTTGATGCATACGCAAACATGTGCCGGGCTTACCTTGGTCATCTAACAAGCACATTCTTCATTACAACATCTTATATTATAATTAAAGGGAGTGTTCACGAAAAACGAAAGGGGGTATACTTAAATACAACGTGTTCCATTATAGTTAAATACAATGTGTTCCATTATAATTAAATGCAACGTGTTTCAAAATACTTAAATACAACATGTTCCATGATATTTAAATAAAACGTGTTCCATTTTTCTTAAATACAGGTTTTTCATTAGACTTAAATACAACATGTTCCATTATACTTAAATACAGCGTGTTCCATTATACTTAAAAATACAGGTGTTCCATTATACTTATAAATACAGGTGTTCCATTATATCCAATACAACATGTGCATACAACGCATGAAGAATAGGTTCGTGATATATCAAGTTTGTATGACAACCTTGGTGTGTAAAGGATGTAAATATTGAAGTTAGAATGGTACTTTACATTTGGTTTCTATACAATCAGAAATTCTATCAGGAATCCCTCAGCAGAAAAAGTTATTACAAAAAAAAACTTTTTGTTAATTATCAAAATTAAAATGGAGAGCTTATCTATCATCATTTGATGATGCCCTAATTACTCCCTTGTTTTGCCCTTACCCCACACCCTGACTATGTAAGATTATTGAATAATCCAGGGTGCGAATCCATTGTTAATTGTTCCAAGTGTTAACACGTGCGAATACATAATTTTCAGAACAATTTCACGACTTCTGAAATATTTAGCAAGTTACGTATTCTATTTTATCAAACGGAAAATATCATGATTTATCTACCAAAATTCTTTAGACATTTTAATTTTAGTTTATTTAAAAGAACTGTTTTAGTAAAAAATATTTTTGCTCTACAATTTAGCCATTGCAAACATTAATTATATGTTTGTTTATATTATCACATAAAGGCGATATTTGTATACGCATATTTACAATTTTTATTTGTTAATTTTGAGTTGATTTGTTAACTTTTCTAATTCGACATAAGCTTAAAACTTTTATAAGAAAATAGATGTCCAAAACCACACTTGTGTTTTAATTTTGCGCAGTAATTGTAAATTTGTAATAAAAAAGGACAATTCTTAAATTTGCTTTTGAAGTCACAAAAGAAATAATCGTTTGAAATACTTAATTACATTTCTTCAAAGGAATTAAGTCTTTACAACAAGCTAAAATTAGCTTGTTTGATCTAGAAGAATTTATGGCTTAAAAACTCAGTATACTACATTGGGTTGCAAAGAAATTAAGGATTACAAAATAAGAGGTTGTGACAAAGACTCAATTCCTTGATGGTAGGAATATTAACTAACCTGAACTTGGTCTTTTATCTTGTTTGAGTTGTGTGAAAGTTTTCTCTCCCAGGGAGCAGGTTCATGTTTAACCCTGTCTCCTTCTATCTGAGAGCGTCTCTTCTGCACTAAGTTGTTATGAGAGATAAATCCCTTTTCATCCCCACTAGAGGAGGAGTCCTTACTCCTCCGCAGAACTACATCATCCCAATCAACCTTCTCCGACATCTTGGAGTCGGAAATCTTTCTTTCCAGGTTTTTCTTCTCCATGGAGTCAATATCTCGGACGAGTTCATCCCTCCATCTCCGATCTGAAGTTTGGGGCTGGACGGATTCTACGATTGCTCCGGATTTTCTCCGACTAGCGGATATGACTGAAATCTTGGGATCCTGAATTATCTCCTTACTCACTCCAGTTCTGTCCTTATATCTTATTTCAATAGGTTTTGCGGCCAATTCTGGTTTTTGTCGGAACCGGGGCAAGGTTTGATCCGTACTATGGTTTTGCCAAGAATTCCCAGGAATCTTGTTCTGGATGACTGAAGGATTTATTTGTATCTTGGAGCTAAGAATTGGTTTACTTTGCTGAGCTTGCTTAGGATCAGTTTCCGCTCCTCCAGAATTTAATTTGATCTCTATAGGTTGGGTTTGTTTAATATCTCTATCGTCCTTAATCTTAATGACCGAACCTCTAGAATGTTCTCCCCAAACTCCCATTGATATACTGGGAGGACCACTATACTGCTTTCGAACAGGAGATTTAATCCCAGAACCCGTCCTATCCTCATCAGGACTGGAATAAGATTTTACATCTTGCAGGGTTTGACTAGATCTGATGGCCTCCGTGTAACTAGATTTGCTCAATAAACTTCTAGGGCTGTCATAATGGTTCTCCTCCAAGGCTCTACGGTCGGATACAAAAACACTAAATGAATTTCTGTCCTGCTTTCTGTGAACTCTATCCAAGGAGTATCCCATCCCCTCCCTGGATCTATCCTTTACTCCACCCATTATGCCCTTTCTGTCTAAACTATAACTGGCTCCACTATTAACTGCACTGTACGCATTCTGATGGGTTGAATCTGACTGAATGGACTGACGCGCGTACTGAGAGCGCGTAATTTCCCCCGGTCCGTAGTTCCCCTCCCCCTTCTCCAGCTGCAAACCTCGGATCCGCGCCTCAAATTCCTCAATTATTCGTGACTTGAACTTATCCTTTGAATCTAAACCTAGGTCCGGAGCTAAATATCTAGGGTTAGATTGCACTTGTACAGATTGTTTAATTACTCCTCGTCCTTCCTCTCCGTCTCCCACCTCGGAGATAATTGGCTTCTCCTCGGGAACCTGTTGTTTCGGTGCAGAGAAAGATTGGTGACTCAGGGTACTGGTGGAACCATTGAAACTGTGGTTTGCTTTAACCTTAAGGTCAGTTTGTTTTTGCTCCGACAGCGAACCACTGGAAGCCCTGTGAGAGGTTTGGGCGTGCGAGTTGTGCAAACGAATGTCAACCATCGATCCGCTAGTTTTGTTTCTTTCCTGCTTAGAAGCAAGACTGGAGTTAAGTTTCTGTGAAAACAGATCAAGGTTTAAGCTCTGACGTTTATCGTGATTTATTTTAGGATCATCCCTTTCTCTGTAACTAGACATGGAGAAAAGAACCTTCCCCAAGGCGTGTTGGCGAGGGAGTTCAACCTTCTCAACTTTATCCTCGTCTTGGATTTCCTCCTGAGGTCTCTCCGAGTCATTTGTCTTGAGAGAACCTTTGAAACCCGGTGCAAAAGAGTCATTTCCTTGTGACGCAACCCTCAAACGAGCTAATTCTTTCCCATTCTCCGCCCAGTCCCGGGTTTGAAGAACTGAGATATGGGGTTTAGGTTCTTTCTCCTCTTCAATATCCGTATTAGAATCTTCATTGGTCTGCAGGCTTAACGGAGGAGAACAGGTTTCAGCAAAATCATGAATACCAGAATCCGGAGACGGAGATTTAATGGTTTCAGAAACTGATCTATGGTTTGGTAGAGGATAGGTGAAGGCTAGAGTAGGAGGAGGAGGAGATGGAGGAGATTTTTTATTCTTTTCATGATACAATTCATTATCAGGACTAGGATATGCATTACTGAGAATATTCTCATTCTTCAGAGAAAAATGTTCTGAATGATCTGAACTCTCATCAGTTCCTGTAACAGATAAATGCTCTAATGAAATCTTGTTGTAGGATTCATCCAGAGCCTGTGATATCTCATTTCTCCGTCCTCTTTCTGTCCTTAGCTCCAGCTCCATTCTCTCCAGCTCCTGTCTGTTCGAGATTGTAATAAACTCGTCTGTATCCGAGATCTCTACTACACTGTTAGATCTAAACAATATTCAAATCAGATTGATGTTTAATCAATGGATCTCAGAAGCATACAGGGGGAAGGAATGAAACGAAATTTCCTGATTAATGAAATAAATGTTTACAAAGGATTTATTTGACAAAGGATTCATTCTCTCCCTTAAATTTTACAGTTTGGTATAAAATTTAAAAGTATTCGTAGATTTTTCAAAAAAAATTTACAAAAAATCTCATTTCCTAATTCCTATATCTTTGCAAACTGATAACCATTGATGTTTCAAACTGTGACTTTTTCATTTAGTAGATCAATTCATAGTTTGAAATGTCAAAAATCTTCCACGTCAAGTTGCACATATTTATGGATTTGAAAAGAGTTTGGGGCAAATGTTTTCTAATCCCCTGAATTTTTGCAACAGCTGGGGGTTTACACCTTTGATATTTCAAAATTATTTTATTCGATCTGACATAATTCTCAGTTTAAAATATCAAAGATCTACAACATTGGTTGCAAAGATATAGGGATTAGAAAATCAAAATTTGTGGCAAAGACTAAATTCCTTTTCCACTTTAAGCTATATAGAAAACTCAAATAAAACCTGGAGCTATTGATGGTTGGAAGAAGATCATCTTCTGAATCTATTTCAAGATGAACAACTCCAGGTTCTCTTCTCCACACGGTTTCATTTCTCTCCAGAGGAGAATCCTCGGAGATTATTCTCAACTGTTGTCTGGAGAACAATCAAACTTAAACCTTGGAATTGTTTCCTTAAACTTAATTAATTTTAGGGATTTTTACTTTATTTGAGGAATCAATCAGTGACTGTAAGCACATTAAGAGTAATAAATTCTGAAGGTATAGGATCGGAGATGTTATCAAGTTGAGACAGATCTAAGGACAGATTCGATAAAATTATAAAGTAACTTGAATTATTGAGGACGGAAAGGATAAACAAACATGATGAGGATAATAGAGATGTAAGGACGGGTAGGATACAAATAATAAAGAGGATACCGGTGTAAGGACGGGTAGGATATAAATGATAAAGAAGATAGAGATGTAAGGACGGATAGGATACAAATAATAAAGAGGATACCGGTGTACGGACTGGTAGGATACAAATGATAAAGAAAATAGAGATGTAAGGACGGGTAGGATACAAATAATAAAGAGGATACCGGTGTAAGGACGGGTAGGATACAAATGATAAAGAAGATAGAGATGTAAGGACGGATAGGATACAAATAATAAAGAGGATACCGGTGTACGGACTGGTAGGATACAAATGATAAAGAAAATAGAGATGTAAGGACGGGTAGGATATAAATGATAAAGAAGATAGAGATGTAAGGACGGGTAGAATACAAATGATAAAGAGGATACCGATGTAAGGACGAATGGGATACAAATGATAAAGAGAATGGTAAAGTAAGGGCGGATAGGATACAAATGATAAAGAGAACAGCGATTAAAATTTTTACATCACCAGGTTGCAAAGATAAAAGGATTACAAAATAAAGTGTGAGGTGAGTAATCAGTTCATTTGTACTGTTCAATTTATGCTCAGAGGTTTCCAAATCTAAATTAAAATGAAACAATTCAAAACTAGGAGACTAGACGAATGCAAAGGCTAGACTGGAAAGAACTGAACTACTGAAACGCTTACTCCGGGTCCAAACTTTAATTGTTATAAGTTGCGTGAGTCAAACCGACTAACTGCTTAGCATGTAACTCTACCCTGGATAGAGTGAACATTGACTCCATAAATGTGTTTAAATATATTCGCAGAAAATGAGAGAATACGACGGGACCCATAAAACTAAGGAATACAAGACGACATTTAAACAATCTCAGGTGTATTTGATGTCGTTTTACCAGTAGCTTATTGCCTCCAATGGATTTTTCCAATTCCACAGTTTTAATGCTCCCGATGTAATGAAGTTTTCTCTTTAGTCTTTGCAAACAAAACTAATAGATACGGAATAATCTGGAACTAAAGGTTGTGAACTATGTTCATAAAATAAAATTAAATTCCCAAATTTCCACGATCTTTAAGATTCAAGTTAATCATAATCCAATCCGTCTAATGTAAATCACTAGATGTATATATATTGTATTTCAATTACATCCCCCCCCCCCCCTTCTATACATTGCCCCCCCCTCCCAGTTCTTATCTTTCCTTCCCACGATTATGAATAAAACACACGAGGCCTCAACACTGTTTCCACGCTTTACACATTGCTAACATTAAAATCAACTGAATCAACATTTTTTAATCTTCTTAATAAGCATATATTAACACCGGGAACCTGTATGGACATATTCACGGTCCTATTACACGTTACAAGATACAGGTTTACCCCACACAGGATGAGACTTACTGTCTGTTTCCTTATATTGATGATTCCTTGCAGCTGGAAACTTGTTGCTCTATTTTCCCAATCGTGTTAAAAGTCATATCTGAAGACTTTTTTCAAGGCAGAATTCTTAAATCTACCTTAAAATCCTCATGATTTTAGGGTTTTAGGTCGTCTTTAGCCTTAACAGTCTCATCCTTTGTGGGTAACCCTGCATAAAAATGCAGTACAGAGCCAGAATCTACCCAATTTATCGGGCGTATTTAAGATTGGGGCTCAGAGATTTTTTAAAATTTCTCCCAAACTGCAGTACATTTGACAAGACAAGTACATAAAGATTCATGTCTAAACTTGGGAGTCGATCTTGTAGAGTGTTAAAGAGATTTTAAACACGGTTTTGTATTGAGAAATCTCATCAAATATCTTTAATTTCAGTACTTCAGATGCCTCATTTGATATTTCCAAATTAGACATGATTATTTTCAATGATCCTTTAGCCAAACCATTTTCTTTTGTATGTCTGAGTGGGGGNTATTTTCCCAGTCCCATATAGTTCTTATTGGACCTTGAGAATTAAGGGGGTTGAATCGAACCTGGTATTGTTTGAGTTTACCTTGAGATAATATAGATTACTACATGTAGCATGTGCTATACAGGGATAAACAATCTAGAAACAAATATTTATAAACTGAAGCCTAATCCCGTTTCCTCTATTTTAAGACGGGGCTGAATTTGAAATTTAGAAGTTGAGATTTTTATAGTTTGATTCCTAATGGTTTCTGTTTGAAGCTGAGCTGCGAGAATGTCTCCACCCTGAGAAGCTCTTCTATTCGACCTTGCTCTCATATCCATAGATATTTTTTGTCTAACCTCATCCTCCCTCTCCTTTCCGGTCATCCTTCTCATCGGACCAATCTTGTCCTCTGCGTCCTCCTCTATTGAATCCTTGTTCTCTGCGTCCTGGTTTCCCTTTTCATCTCCGGACTCGTCCTCTGCAGTGAGATACAAACTCTCACTGATATTCTCCGAACCTTCCTGAATAGTTGGAACTAGATCTGAAATTTTAAACTCCGTGGATTTGTCATCTTTGTCAGAACTTTCGTTCTTGTCGTCTGGTTTGTTCCCATGGGTTTTTGTGGTAATCTCGTTTTCAGATTTTGACTTCTCATTTTCCTCTGACATTGGTTCATTTTCTTTCAACTCTTTACTTTCGATTTCCTTCGTATCACGGTCAGTCTTTTGTTTCCTATCCTTTTTAGCTTTCTTTTCTTTCTTCTCTTTCTTTTCCTTTTTCTTCTTCTTTTGCTCCAGGTTGTCCTGACTAGTTTCTCGTTCCCTGAATTTACCAGGATCTGCTTCCATATCAAACAGTTCATAATCTTCAACTAGTTCCTCGGGTTCAGAATCCTTTTCCATCTCATCTCTACTCTCCGTCTTTACTCCTGAACTCCCAACCTGATGAACATCTGCAGCTCGGATCATTCTGAAGTTTGGTATTTCCTCCAGGTTCAGCTTTGCTCCGTCCTCTTCATCCTCTCTACGCTCCTTACTCATACTTATCTTCTTCTTTTTAGGTTTGGAGTCATCGTCTTCCTTCTTTTCTTTGTCCTTCTTTTTCTTTTTCTTTCGTTCCAAAGATTCCGATGTTTTAGTAATATTAGAAATCTCAATTGAGGATTCAACGATCATCTTGCCGGAATGTTGAATTATTGTATTATTTGTTAAACCCGCGGGATTAACTTCACTTTTATCGACTCCCGTCTCGTTCTTATCTTTCCTTCTTTTGTTTACTGTTGAATAAATATCCTCGTTCTTCACAAATATTTTACTTGATTCATTTTCAATAATTATTTCTATAATTTCATCATCCTCCACCTCCCGCGTATATTCACGGTCCTCTTTACTATCAATCCTATCCGAAACCTTTTCCTTATTCTTCTCCTCATTTTTCTCCTTTTCCTTATTCTTCTCCTCATCTTTCTCCTTTTCCTTATTCTTCTCCTCATCTTTCTCCTTTTCCTTATTCTTCTCCTCATCTTTCTCCTTTTCCTTATTCTTCTCCTTTTCTTCCCTTTTTTCCTTTTTCTTCTTCTTTCTTTCCTCCTTCTCTTCTTCTTCTTTTTCATCGTTATATATTTCTGAATATCTTGGGGGGTTTAAGATTGCTGGGTCCGGAGAAGGAGGGGGTTGGTCTTGGTTGGGAGATTGAGGGGCGTGGATGGGAGTTTTCTCCTCCTTGATAGGGGAGATAATGGCAAGGGGTGGTGGGGGTGCTTTACGTTTCTTGTTGCTCCTGCAAAAAATGAATTTAAATATCAATATTGAAAACTAGAATCACATTTTCTGTTTGATTTTTTGGTCTTATTTTTTATTTAATGTTAAACAAATCTTTCACTTATAGATTCCAGAATTAAAGATTAAAAAATGCATGTTGTAGTTAGGGATTGGAGTTTTAACACAAACTCAAATTTTCTAATCCCTGTATCCTTGCCACATGATGTTGTAAACCTTTGATATTTCAAACTTAGAATATTTGATCTACCAGAATTCGTAGTTTGAAATATCTAAGGTCTACAACATCATGAGTTGCAAAGATATAGGGATTAAAAATCTTTTTGGCAATATTTAGATTATTTATTACACAGAAAGAAAGTATCATTATTTAAGAACACAAATTTATAAGAACTGTGGTCGTTTTCCGAAAAAACTGAGATAATTCTGTAAAAAAAAGCATATTGCAAAATAGAAATAATGGCCACAATCATATCAAGATATTCAACAAATGTACAAGTAAGGTAACAATAAAGACTTGAATCTTTTAAAGCTACATATACAGGGTGTCCCACGAAACATGACAGTATGCAAGAGGCCTTGAATGTCGTCTTGATTTTTGATATAATTTGCTGCGTTTATTTGTCAACCTAATTTTAGAAGTAAATTTCTAGAGATAATAATCACAAAATTCCCCTAGTCCTGCCATTTCCAAAATGTGGTCTGCATTTTTTGTGCTTTCAATATTGCCCGAGATATGAACAATTTCGTTTAGATTTCGACAATTTTGCTTTTATTTAACAAAATTGAAATCTGAACCAAACTCTTTATATCTCCGGTAATATTGAAAGCACTAAAAACGCAGACCACTTTTTGGAAATGCCAGGGCTAGGAGAATTATGTGATAATTGTTTCAAGAATCATACATGTTAAAGTAGATAGAAGACTAAATGTCACAAATAAATTCAAATATCAAAGACGACTTTCAAGTCGTCTTGCTATTGTCATGTTTCGTGGGACACCCTGTATGTGTATTCAATTTTAGAGAGGTTGCGCGAGGATTATTTTGACTCATGGTCTAATTGTGGTATTGGAATCATAGAGTAATAAAACGAAGAGGTGAAGCTTAGCTCAGATGTACACAACCGACCTCCCTATTAATTAATTAATAGATTGGTCGGTTGTGTACATCACGATATGTTTACGTATCTAACGCTGTACACTTGTATATGGAGCGATCGTATTTCTAAAGGGGGATTTTATGGAATTGACCAATTTTTAGATTTTCTTTCTTTATTTAAAGAGAATTCGAGGTCTAGCCATGCAAAATTTTTTGGTATTTTGAAAAAACTCACATTTTTACAAGAAGAATTTTTTTGGTACTTTTTCACGATGCAATATTTAGACATGCTTGTATTGAAATAAACAAACAACTGAGCTTGAATATACTGCAGTATACAATCCTGTGTTTACAATCCATATAAAGTGTCTATCTAATTATCAATACTAATATTCAAATATCTACATTAAACCACTCCTTAGAAATACGATCGCTCTATATACAAGTGTACAACGTTAGATACATAAACATATCGTGATGTACACAACCGACCAATCTATTAATTAATTAATAGACAGGTCGGTTGTGTACATCTGAGCTAAGCCCCACCTCTTCGTTTTATTACTCTATGATTGGAATACACTGTACTGTGTAATGAGTAAAACTGTAACCGTAATTTCAAGTTTTACTGTAGCAGAGTGTTATATATGATTCTTAACGGTAACCTTTAAACCTTTTTTTTAAATTCTGACAAATTTTTTCCATCTCCCCTGCTAATATAAATCCGCAGTACACTTTTAGCAGAGAAACCACGATAAAAAAGTCCATTGTTTACATAAAAAACTAAGATGTCTCACTCATACTTGATCATACACAGGTTTCAAAGGTAACATTATGAATTATTATTAAAGGGTAACATTAATTATTATTAAAGGGTAATATTATGAATTATTATTAAAGGGTAATATTATGAATTATTATTAAAGGGTAATATTATGATATATTATTAAAGGGTAACATTATGAATTATTATCAAAATACCTGAAAGAGAGGTTGGACATCGATGAGGATGGTCTATTGAGGTTGGAGGTCGAGGTGCTGGACAATGAGAGGTTTGAGAGGGAAGAGGCCGGCCTCACTGGGGATATATCCTCAACCCTGAGCAAGGAGGTTGTAGAGGATATCATGGTGGAGTTCTTCTGGGGTCTTTTATCATCCCTAAATGATTAATGAACAGAATTAACAGATTAAATTGTCAATGATAAAAAATAAAAATGTCTTGAACGAATGGCTAAAAATGTCTAGCGTAAACGGATTTAAATATTTAATTTGAGCAGATAAAATAATCCAAAATAAACAGGGAAACATGTCTAAAAGAATTAGTAAAAATGTCATGAAAAAGCAGGTGTATGTCGTGAATAAACAGACAAGTGTCTCTGAATCTGAAATAAACAGACAAATGTATCTAAAATAAACAAACAAATATGTCAAAAGTAAACAGATAAATACGTCTAGACTAAACAGATAAATATGTCTAGTATAAACATATAAATATGTCTAGTATAAACAGATAAATATGTCTAAAATAAATAGATAAGTGCATCTTTAATAAATAGATTAATATATCTTTAAAATAGATAAATGTGTCTAGAGTAAACAGATGAATATGTCAAAAATAAACAGATAAATATATCTAGGACACACAGATAAATATGTCTAGAATTAAAAAATAAATATGTCTAAAATAAACAGATAAATATGTCTCAAATAAACAGATAAATATAACTAGGATAAAAAGAGATAAGTGTGTCTAGAATAAAAAATAAATATGTCTAAAATTAAAAAATAAATATGTCTAAAATAAACAGATGGATATGTCTAGGATAAACAGTTAAAACAGTTAAAAATATCTAGAATAAAAAGATAAATATGTTTAGAACAAATAGATGAACAATTCTACAATAAACAGGTGAATACGTCTAAGAGAAACAGACAAATAAATATGTGAAGGGAAAACATATAAAAATGTCTAGAATTAACAGGTGAATATGTCATAGGATAAACACATACATGTCTAGGATAAACAGATTAAAAGGTTTAGGATGAAAGGATAAATATGTCTAGAATAAACAGATAAATGTGTCATGGGTAAACAGATATAAATGTTTAGAATAAACAGATGAATTTTTCGATGACGAACCGATTAAAAAGTGTAGGACGAACGGATTAAAAAGTGCAGGATGAACGGATTGAGAGGATTTACATCTAAAAGACGACAATGAGCGTGAAGAATGGAAGATTATAAGCCTATATAAGATGTATCAGTATAATGGTATACCCTGAGAACAAACTAATTAAATCTAATCACAAGTTTATCCCCTCAAACCTGAGATTGCCTTTTTAAATACCAGATTTAACCGTCTTAGGTGAACAATGAAATAGGATAATAAAACCAAACCGAAGTATCCCGGGTTTGCAAGAATTTGTTCGTCCTTATACCTCGTTCACATATTGCAGGATGAACCAAGGACAAAATAATATATTACCTTTGTCTAGGGTTAGATCCGCCTCCTGAAACCGGCGGGGGCGGAGCAGCCTTTTTCTTCCGCCGCTCTGGGGCGGAAGGTGTTGAGTTATCCATTGGATCACTACTCCTACTCCTCCTAGGAGCAGGAACTGGAGCTGGGATCTTTACTCCAGTCATCGTTCTACCCGGAGCATAGTCTTCAAACTATCTGAAATATTTCTTATCTTAGAAAATTCATAATTCTAATCAGTAAAGACTAATAACATGCAGGCAAACGTTAAAGAATTTATAAAAACAGTCAAAGTCTTCAAGGATAAAAGATAGAATAAAATTTATTATCGATAAAAGATCAAATACTGAAATTTAACAGACATGAAAACGATTAAATCAATTATTCTAAGATTATTAAAATATTATCAATAAAGAAGTTTAATCGTTGTCAAAAACTCAAATTTTCTAATCTATATATTTTTGCAACCTGATGGCGTATTTTAAACTTAGATTATTTGATCTAACATAATTCATAGTTTGGGTTGCAAAGATATAGGGTTAAAAATTGGGTTTGTGACAAAGATTTAACTCCTTTCTTTTATCATGATTAATAACATATGAAGGTTGATTTATTCAAAGTCCCTGATGAAAACTATTTGAATAATAACCGAAGATAATAAATGACAACATTGAAGATAGATGACGAAAATCAAACATGTGATTTTTGTTAAAAAAATAAAATTAGTTAAGAAAATAAAAAAATGTTTAAAGGAGTACATAAACTTTGATACAATTCCCTTAAATGTAAATAAATTCAGTAAACAAAACTACGATTTTTATCTTGTATAAGACGTAATGCATTTGCTTCAAGATATCTTATTATCTATCAATTTATCTGCCAAATAATAATTATGTTTAAAGTTTTTCAAGATTACGTACTTAATATTTAGAACAGTTAGCTTAATATTCAAAACCTTCACGATTAGTTTATTAAACTAATAATAATTAGAATAATTTAGATGAATTGGTATTCAAATACAAATATGTTTTCACATTTGCATATTAACAAAGGAATTGAGTCTTTGCCACAAACTCAAATTTTTGTAATCTCTATATATTTGCAACCTTGTTGTGCAAACCTTTGATATTTCATACTTAGATTATCTGACCTAATAGAATTCATAGTTTTAAATATCAAAGGTCTACTTGGACATTCGGTTGGAAAGATAAAAGGATAAGAAAATCGGAGTTTGTGGCAAAGACTCAATTCCTTTATATACATTTATGTTGATTATTTAACACGTTTGAATTAATTAAAAAAGTGTATTATTTTAAACTCGGATTTTTTAAAGGTTCTTTATTCAAAGATTGACTTTCACATTAAAAGCAGTCAAAGGTTTAAGCGGTGCCATTGTCAATTTGACATGCCAATGTATAAATTTGAAATGACGTCTTCCACAGTTCCTTTAATATTTTAAATTTTGAATCTGTTAGACGAATAAAAGTCTTTGTAATCTGCACACAACCCCCTTTAGTAAATTGATGAGTGGGAGTGGTTTAAACCATGATCAAGGTTCCTAGAATATATTTTCTATTCAGAAATACGAAACCTTGAAGGATATAAAACTTGTTGTATATCCTGCAAATATTTACATTTACAGGGTTATCTTGACAGAATACCTTTAAAGGGACTTTCATTGTTATTTCAGGACCTTCTATTTGAAGAGGGGTATATGCCGATTAACGGGAAGAATATCGTCGATTTTATTAGTGCACAATGTTTAGTTCTCTCAAGGAGATATTGAATAGAAGGAGGGGGCGATAGGATTTCCGTACACTTTGCTGTGACGTTTTTGGACTGCTGAAGAACTAGTTTTTGCGTAACAACAATAACAAAGGAAGCTGGCAGCCGATCTAATGTAAACAAACACAAGTTAGTAAACTGTAAAAGTAGTATTAAATCTTGTTAAAAAAGATTAAAAAAGTTAATGATTTTAGTTTTATACGAAGAGGATCTTATTACAGAGACGTTTTCAATCAAATTCAAGGTTATCCTGCCCCCCCCCCCTAGATGTCTGTTTATTATTTGTGTTATTGGTTACAATCTTTATTATTGTTGTTACGCAAAAAATAGTTCTTCAGCAGTCCAAAAACGTCACAGCAAAGTGTACGGAAACTCCTTCTATTCAATATCTCCTTGAGTTCTCTTAATTGTTTCTAAAGTAGAAATGCACAAGTCACATTATAAAGAAACCACATTTGAAAATAACAAGTTTTCAAATAGAAAACGATGGATTTTTCAAGCATTTTTAGGCAAACAACGCTGTTAAGGGTACCATTGTGAATCGCACATGCACAGTGCACCCCACTCGATAAATGGAGAAACAGTACGGTACATTCTAGCTCATTCTATATACCGGGCCGAATTTCAATTAGCAAGGGCAAGCAGTACAGTACATTAATACATTCTATATGAGGCAAAACTGGACGGTACGGAAAATGAATGATCCCCTAGCTTCTAGAGAAATTTATATGACTGCAGTCCCTTACTGCCTTAAATGACAACATTGAACACGAGTATATCTACTAATCCAAATGCTAAAAATTTATTTGAAAATGAATACAATGCAATATACAGCTGTCTAGAACGACTCACCCTTTTTAAGTAACACTGAATACTATGTTTGTGTTTTTACTCTTGATAATGATAATAAACGTATCTAATTGTAAACATATATTTGTCAGTATACAAAACAAGTCGAGAGTAAAAACAATAAATTAAAAAGATTTCTCGTCACTATTTTCCCAGTCTATTAAATATTAGATAAACTCCCATATGTTTATCATCTATTACGTTAGGTAGAAATCCACATTTATGTAATCTTCACGTTTTTTTTAGTTCGGATAAAAAGCAGGACAGAAATTGCAATCCAAATATTAAAAAGCAAGACAGAAATTGCAATCCAAATATTAAAAAGCAGGACAGAAACTGCACTCCAAATATTAAAAAGCAGGACAGAAATTGCAATCCAAATATTAAAAAGCAGGACAGAAACTGCAATCCAAATATTAAAAAGCAGGACAGAAATTGCAATCCAAATATTAAAAAGCAGGACAGAAACTGCACTCCAAATATTGTGCTGCTGCAATATGATTGTTAGAAAAGTAGTTACTTATAATTATACCCCTCATTTGATACTTCAAGCTTAGACTACTTAATCTAATATAATTATAGTTTAAAACATTTAAGGTCTACGACCATAGAGAAAGGAAACGAAGAGGTAATTAGCTTACCCCAGATGTACACAACCGAACAACCTATTAATTAATTGGGTGGTCAATTGTGTACATCACGATATGTTTACGTATCTAACACTGTACACTTGTATATAGAGTGATCGTATTTCTCAGGGGAGGTTTTATGTAGATGTTTGAATATTAGTATTGATAAATAGATAGACACTTAATATGGATTGTAAACACAGGATTGAACATTCAAGTTCAGTTGTTTGTCTTAAACTAACCTAAACCTAAAATAATAAAAAATGAATAAAAACAGTTTTGCTGAAAAATAAGTGGTCATGTCATTGAAAATCTACAAATTTGAAAATTGCCAAATGTTTGCAGTCAACATCATCGAATTCTCTTTAAATAAAGAGAAAACATAAAAATTGGTGAATTCCATAAAATCCCCATTGGAAATACGTTTTAGATACGTAAACATATATCGTGATCGTATTTGCTTGGGGGTGGTTAAAAGTATATAATTGAATATTTGTATAGATAGTTAATCAGATAGACATATATGGAGATATGGATTGTAAACATGCAGGAACTGTTTACTGCAGTACATTCCAGTTCAGTTGTTTGTATATGTTAAGACAAGAATGACAAAATATTGCATCATGAGGTTGACTAGTTGCCATTTCCCCTTTTGTTCAGGTTTCTTATCCAGNACAAGGCCTTTTTCCTCTTAATGTAATTGTGAATCAGAAAAAAATACGCTCTAAGCATAACGTTTATTTTAAAATTTTCAAATATTCTCGAATTACCTTTACATAAAGAAAGAAAATCTAAAATTTTATCAATTCCATATAATCCTCCTTAGAAATAAGGATCACTCTATATACCAGTGTACAGTTTTAGATCCGTAAACATATCGTGATGTGCACAATCGACCACCATATATTTAATCGATAGGGTGGTCGATTGTGTACATCTGAAGTAAGCTTTACCTCTTCGCTTCCTCTTTATGTCTACGACAAAGCAATGGGCTGAAAAGATAAAGGGATAAGAAATTAGAGTTTGTGACAGAGACTCAATTTCTTTATTTCTAGCGATAGTGTTTCCAGCATTTATTAAAAAAATACAAGGAACCCGTATTTGATAACTCTTGACGTTTTTATGAAATATTGAGAACAATGTGAAATAAATATTGTTTGTGGTTTTGTTACAATATTAATTGACTCTTTCACTTTTTTAAACTTTGAGAAGAATTGATTGTTTTCCAACTCTAGCTCATATATTGTATATGATTGGCTAGTAGCAATTTTTATATATATGTCTGATAAATCATTAGGGTTCAACTAGATATTACTGACTTTTACTATATTTTAATGGGTATAATTGATTTTAAGAGAAGAACATATTAACATAGAAACGTCAAAATTTAAGATTTTGATAAATTTCTTCATAGAATACTTTAGTAAAAATACGAGATTTAAATCTTCTGAAACTAATTACATGGGTTAAGTTCCCGTAGCTCCCTAGATACAGCTTCCTTAGCTCCCTGAACCTGACTACAAAGGTCCTACTCCCTTAGTTCTTTAAACCTGAATATATGGTTCCAGCTTCCTTAGCTCACTCAACCTGACTATATAGTTTCAGCTCCCATAGCTCACTCAACCTGACTATATAGATCCAGCTCCCATAGCTCACTCAACCTGACTATATAGATCCAGCTCCCATAGCTCACTCAACCTGACTATATAGATCCAGCTTCCTTAGCTCACTCAACCTGACTATATAGATCCAGCTTCCTTAGCTCACTCAACCTGACTACATAGATCCAGCTTTCTTAGCTCACTCAACCTGAATATATAGATCCAGCTTCCTTAGCTCACTCAACCTGACTATATAGATTCACCTTTCTTAGCTCACTCAACCTGAATATATAGATCCAGCTTCCTTAGCTCCCTGAACCTGACTACATAGGTTCACCTTTCTTAGCTCCCTGAACCTGACTACTTAGGTTCAGCTTTCTTAGCTCCCTGAACCTGACTACATAGGTTCAGCTACCTTAGCTTCCTGAACCTGACTACATAGGTTCACCTTTCTTAGCTCCCTAAACCTGACTACATAGGTTCAGCTTCCTTAGCTCTCTGAACCTGACTACATAGGTTCAGCTACCTTAGCTTCCTGAACCCGACTACATAGGTTCACCTTTCTTAGCTCCCTGAACCTGACTACATAGGTTCAGCTCCCTTACCTCACTCAACCTGACTACTTAGGTTCAGCTACTTTAGCTCCCTGAACCTGACTACATAGGTTCACCTTTCTTAGCTCCCTGAACCTGACTACATAGGTTCATCTTTCTTAGCCCCCTGAACCTGACTACTTAGGTTCAGCTTTCTTAGCTCCCTGAACCTGACTACATAGGTTCACCTTTCTTATCTCCCTGAACCTGACTACTTAGGTTCAGCTTTCTTAGCTACCTGAACCTGACTACATAGGTTCACCTTTCTTAGCTCCCTGAACCTGACTACATAGGTTCAGCTCCCTTACCTCACTCAACCTGACTACTTAGGTTCAGCTACCTTAGCTCCCTGAACCTGACTACATAGGTTCACCTTTCTTAGCTCCCTGAACCTGACTACATAGGTTCACCTTTCTTAGCTCCCTGAACCTGACTACATAGGTTCACCTTTCTTATCTCCCTAAACCTAACTATATGGATTTATCTCCTAAGCTCTAAACCTGAATGGATGCAGGTTCGTCAGCTCCGTTAACCAAACTATTCAGATTCAGCTCCTATATCTCCGTAAATCAGAATTTAGGGGAATTTCCTGAACTTTAAATTACGTACTAATGGATCCTATTCAATACTGCGACAAGGTAGAAACAAATTATAGTTTTAGAATTAAAACCTAATATCTATCTATCTATCTATCTATATATCTATCTATCTATCTATCTATCTATCTATCTATCTATCTATCTGGTTTATTAGAATGAGGAAGCCTGTATAAACCGACCAGAGATCATATTTCATATTCTTTGGTTTACAGTTTAAACACAAAGCTTTGATTTCAAATTTTATCCCATCGATTGAACTTTATTGCAAAAGCAAAAAGATAAAATTAAAGATAGCTTCAATATAATTTTAAATACCCCCCCCCCCCCATTTACCCCATTCACAGCGGTACCCTTTATATCTTTATCTAAATAATAAAGAATATATTATTGTTTTGCTTTCTTTAAACAGAGGCTCGACTCGCTTGAAATCACGATGACAGTCTCATTGATACAATTTTTTAAAAGTTTTCTTTTTACATTCAAAAAAAAACAAGCTTAGGTAAGTTTGTATATCGTATAAAAACGACAATTCATGAAAAAAAAACTTTACAAAAATTTGTCTGTTGCAAAAAAACATCATTGCAAAATTATCATTGTTTTCTTTACTTTTTAAGCCAAGGTTATTGTTGATATGTTTGTTTTATTAATATACCAAAAAATGTAAATTCATTAATTATAGCCAATATAAATTTTAAAACCCTAAAAGAGAACTTCTTTTAAAAATTTTGTACATTGGATTGAAATTATGTTAATTGTTAATTCTAGAGCTAGTGAAATTTTGCTTTTGAAGAATTGTTTCAATTGCATGTCAATTATAGATTATTAAAAGACGAATCAATGCAGGCAGAACTACTTAATTTATTGTCATTAATATTAATACAGATAAAATGCAGGTTTTCAACAAGAAAGATTAAAAGATATTATCGGGTTTAACCTGATTTTTCAGCATTAGGATGAAAGCAGTTAGATTCAATTATGTTTTTACCTCGTCATAAAAATCTGGAATTTATAGGTTTGAACCAGAATCAATATACAGGCAAACGACTAGAATATTTTAGAGCACCGGG
The DNA here is from genome assembly GCF_000591075.1 of Eurytemora carolleeae. NCBI lineage: Eukaryota > Metazoa > Arthropoda > Copepoda > Calanoida > Temoridae > Eurytemora > Eurytemora carolleeae. The sequence goes on from NW_019397411.1 coordinate 25,230, forward strand.
CGAAAAAAAGTACAAAAAAATTTGTTAGAAGGTAAATATTTCCGGAGTACAGTTTACAAAGACATTTAAAATTTAAAAGATTTTAAGAAAGGGAGTTTAAACTGAAGTGCGCCATGCAGAATACGATCTAAGCTGGAAACTCTTGTATTGTGGGTATCAAGATCAATGCTTGATCTTGATCTTTTGCTAATCTGCAGATTTTGATTTAATCTTTATTCGCTATCCCGCATGGTAATCGTACCCAGTCAGGGGTTGAAGGAAGCTTTAATCAGGGGAGGAAGAACTGAAATGAAGATATGGAAAGGTAAACAGTTTTTTAGATTCTCAAATTTAAAGTCTCCATAGTGGATATCGAGATCAAGCGGTCGGTATTATAAGCAGCTCAGATTACTGATCTGTTAAAACATACATTTTAATGAGTGCCCTAAACGATTCACAACACTACCATTTCATTCTTTATCTCAGCGACAAATGTAGATGCTTTTTTTCCTAAAAACATAAATTAAAGGGACTAAGAATTGAATTTGACCATTTCGGGGTTTTTAAAACTGTAGAAATTAACAAGTCACTTGCAGATATTGCAAAGTTTGCACATTTTCAGATGGAAGTTAGTTAAGGGTTAAAGGGTTAAAGGGTTAAAGGTTAAAGGGTTAAAGGGTTAAAGGGTTAAAGGATTAAATGGTTAAATGGTTATAGCATTAAAGGGTTAAAGGGAACCGATGTGAATTGATTTTGTGTTACAGAATTATGGGGATCAGTAAGATTTTGTGTATGTAACACCAAGGGTAAATGTAAAAAAATAATGAAATAGTTGCTATTTTATAAGCTATTACTATTTATTATCCATCACTTTTCAGGTATTCTTGATCAGGGATGATGCCAAACTGTTCAGCAAGTAATCTAATGCTACGCACAGGTTCAATAGTTGACGGTCTTTATAATAATTTTTATCAACTATAGCATCCTCACCTTGACGAAAACTGTCTCTTTAAGATTCGTTTTAAGTTTATATATTTTCCACTGGAGTTCAACTGCGTCGGAAATCCTGTTGTGAACTGACAGGTTTTTAATGACGTGTAAATTGTATAATTTAAATTAAAATCTAGAGAATAGAATAATTAGTGCTGGAGGTCCAGCATAATTTAGGGAGTAAACACATACTAGAGATTACTCTAGAGTCCACTTAACAGAGTAAAAACAAACTAGAGTTTACTCTGAAGTCCAGTAGCAGAGTAAACACCAACTAAAGAGATTACTCTAAATCCCAGTTAACAGAGTAAATAAAAACTAGAGATTACTCTAGAGTCCAGTTAACAGAGTAAACACAAACTAGAGAGTACTCTGGAGTCCAGTAGCAGAGTAAACACCAACTAGAGAGATTACTCTAAATCCCAGTTAACAGAGTAAATAAAAACTAGAGATTACTCTAGAGTTCAGTTAACAGAGTAAACGGAAACTAGAGTGTACTCTGGAGTCCAGTTAACAGAGTGAACACAAACTAGAGTTTACTCTAGAGTCCAGTTAACAGAGTAAATAAAAACTAGAGATTACTCTAGAGTCCAGTTAACAGAGTAAACGGAAACTAGAGATTACTCTAGAGCCCATTTAACAGAGTAAACACAAACTAGAGTTTACTCTGGAGTCCAGTTAACAGAGTAAACACATACTAGAGAGATTACTCTAGAGTCCAGTTAACAAAGTAAACACAAACTAGAGTTTACTCTAGAGTCCAGTTAACAGATTAATCACAAGACCAGTCCCGTTGACAGAGTAAATCTTAACATAAAATTACCAGATTCGGAGTCTTCTGCAAGGGGTGAACCTACTCTCTATCAGAGATATTTTTTTTTTAAATATTCGTTTTTTTTTTTTTACATTAAAATATAAAAAAAATTTAAAAGTTTTTTATTTAACATTTTCTTATATTTTCTATAAAATTAACGTGAGAGGTAAACTATTGTTGGTCTAAGAATCCTTACACGTTCATTTACATAAATAATAAGATTAAAATATTCAAGAAACAATATTTTCAATATTTTGCTCCCTTCTATCCTCCCTTCCTACCTACCTACCTTCCTTCTTGCTTAAACATCAACCTTCCTCCTTATTCTCTTCTCCTGCTATTTGCTTTTCTTTTATCCAATAGCCTTTAGATCCTTCTTTCCTTACTTATGTTATTATTCTCTTTCTTAATCCTTCTTTTACATTTTTTCCATCTTTTTTTCCTAAAAATTATATTTTCCATTTCCTTTTCTCTAGTTTTAAATATCCCTGGAAATTATAAGAAAATGAAAAGACAGACCACTTTTAGAAAAGCCCGGGCTAGTAATTACTTTCCGAATATTATTTTATAATTATACTTGTAAAGTTAGGTGGCTGAACACTGCTGCTAATTGAGTCTTCATCTTGTTACTTCACAATGACGAATAAAGTATCAAATTTCAGGAGCTTTGTGACTTCAAGCCTTAGTAAAAATAGAAAGAAGGGAGATGAGAAGGGTAGTNCTATTCAATAGCTATGCGTTAAATGTTAAGTAAGCAATTATGAATTAACAAAATAATTTAATTTGAATCCGACCAAGAACCTAACGGAATAAATGGTAAAATAAGAAACAGGATGAATGAGAACGGTTGGATAGGTTTGAGATGGTATCCGTAGCTCCAAACTTATATTTTATACATGATGATAATATAATAATATATATTTGAATTAAATAGTTTCCGCTGTTCATGTTCAACGAAACTAAGATAAAAAGATTGTAGTTTAATTTTTAAAACCCAAACTATACTAAACTGAACTGAACTGAACTAAATTAAATTAAATAAACTATAAAAATGTATATATGCTCTTTAATAAATTGTACATTTATTGTCCCAGCTTTGTTATCTTTCCTGATAGCGCCTTTTTTAACCTTAACTTGATTTTATTAAATAAATAGATATTTTTTTTTCAAGTTGATCATTGTTGTTATCTTATTTTTTATTATTGGTTTTATATTTTTATTCTGAAAGGATAGTTTTATGTTGATCTTACAAGACTGGTTGAGTAAGACTGATATTGCTCTGACAGGTTGGTTTAAGACCAGATGGTTTAAGAATGGTTTATCCAAATGTGAAAAACAATTTTCTTAAAAACAATTGTCCAGAAGCATCCTGAGGGAACTGAGTTATTGTCACAAAATCAAATTTTCGAATCCCTATATCTTTGCAATCTGTTGGTGTAAACCGTCGATAACTTTTAACTTAGAATATAAAATCTAACAGAATCAAAGTTTGTAGCAAGAAATAATCAGTCCAAAAAGTAGAGTTAATTAATTAATATTCGGAAAGTAAAAGTAGGTTTTTAGCAAAACAAAAATTCGCCCAGTTAATGTTTTTGAAAAGTAGTTCGCATATCTTTGTACTACATATGATGCACGTCCTATAATATGATGTACTCTAAAATCATAAAATACTCCTTTTTCAACGTACGGAATCTAGAAACGTATTCGCGCTTAGAATTTTATATCTAGGGATAAAGACAACTTTGAACCAAAGACCTGGCTCCGATTAAAAGACCGGTCTCAAAATTTTATAGATTATTTATAAAGGAATCGAGTCTTTGTAACAAACTCTGGTTTTCTAATACCTATATTTGTTCCACCTGATGGTGTAAACCTTTGATATTTTAAACTTAGATTCTTTCATCTAACAGAATTCATAGTTTGAAATATCTAAGGTCTACGCCCTACGGCATTGGGTTGCAAAGATATAGGGGTTAGAAAATCAGAGTTTGTGACAAAGACTCAATTCCTTTGTGGAGTTCGCTGTGACTAAAGTGCTTACGGAAGTACAGCGTAGAGAGGATATTGTTGATTGCTAAAATCCTTCTCTAGCTTTCTTCTCAGAATAATTCAAAACTTTTCTCTTTCACACTTCATCTTTTTATTTCTCTCTTTTCCACACTTCATCTTTTTGTTTCTCTCTTTTTCACACTTCATCTTTTTGTTTCTCTCTTTTTCACACTTCATCTTTTTATTTCTCTCTTTTTCACACTACATTTTTTTATTTCTCTCTTTTTCTCTTCTTCGACACTCTTTCTTTTTATATCATTCTCTTTCTCACTTTGAAATTTTTTTCTTTTTCTCTTCCTCACTTTCACAATTTTTTTTTCTTCTCTTTCTTACTTTTAAACCTTTTCTCTTTTTTTCTTTTGCCAACAAATATCCTTTAAGAGAGAAACCGTTTCGTTTCCTTAGTTTTCCCAGCATTAATAAACCTAACTATTAGATATAATTAATTGCCAAGACATTTTTCAAATCTATCTATCTTACTATCATAAATATCTTACTATCTATCTATCTACCTATCTAAAATATCTATCTATCTATCTATCTATCTATCTATCTATCTATCTATCTATCTATCTATCTATCTATCTATCTATCTATCTATCTATCTATCTATCTACCTACCTACCTACCTACCTACTTTTACGTAGCTATTCTTTATTTACAAACAATAAAAATCCTTATCAATATTTTCATTGTAAACAATTAATAAAAGAGTCTATTTATTTTATATGGTTTCTCCCTCTTGGATGATGTAAATCAGAATTTTAAATTTTGTCGAATTCTTATCACAAAAAGAAATTTTATTCTGATTTATTTACTAAGTGTACACGTAACCTTCTTATTAAACATACCAAAAAAACTAGTAACTAGGTTTATTAAAGAATAATGTTATATTAACATTGAAAGCTTTTTTTTAATGATTTTTGAGTTAGTTTTATTTAGTTGCATAACGATGAAAATTAGAAATCATCCAAGATGACGCTCAAGAGACTCTGTTCCTTTAGGTAATCTACTAAACAAGAGTCATCAGTGCAACCCAGGATGTTTTTGCTATAGAATCCCTCGTAAAAATACTAGATTAAGAGTTTACAGTCCTTTTGCAAGCCCCGGTTTTAATTGAGCGCCGGCTTAAATCTTGATAAATTGAATACAATTTTAAGTGGAACCAACCATAGCTGAGCCGCGGTTTAAATTTAAGCCGCGGCTCAAATTCTTTAAATTCGGCCTCTGGAGGAGCGACGAGATCACAAAGTCGTTCACAGCGCCCTTTCAAACTTTATCTGAGAAAAAATGAGGATGATTTTGTTGTTTTTGTTGTTTTCCTCCATGCGTCAACCTGAAAATCTTTTTTTTATAAAGGACAAGTTGTTATGAAATAATCTAAGTTTGAAATATTAAAGGTTTACACAACCAGACTGAAAAGATATAGGGGTTAGACTATTCCTTAGTTAATTTAATTCAGGTTACTTTAATAAACTAGAACTCTTGTAGCCTATCGCTTAATCCTTATCCTTTGCGGTTAAATCCTGTAATATCAATGTAATAACATGAATATACTATATAAATATTATACAGCTTGAATATATATCTTATATATCTAGCTGCTCAGTTTTCTAAATTATACAAATCTTACTCCCCTATTCTACCCTATTTCAAAATTATAGAATTTGCCTAGAACCCTCTCCCTCAAACTATTGTTAGAAGCCTCATTCTAAATCATGTATCTATAGTATTCTATGTATATTGTTATAAACCTACCCTACCCTTCCCTTGTTTCCAGTCTATTCTCTACAAGTAATCATCCCTCCCTCTTCGTTTCCTTTTCCACATTCCCCTTTCCCTTTCTCTGTTTCCAGTCCATTCTTTTCATGTACTCACCCCTCCCTTTTCATTTCCCTTTCCACCTTTCCAAATCCATTTCTCTGTTTCCAGTCAGTTTCCTTTAAGTGGTCACCTCCTCCCCTCTTCCTTTCTTTCTCAACCTTCTCAACCCTTTCTCTGCTTCTATTCCATCCTCTTCAAATGCTCAATCCCCCCATTCCTATCTTTCTCCTTCTTCGCCTAATTTCTACATTTCCCCAAACCTCATCTCCTTCCACTTTAAACCACATTTCTCAGGACACTTCCCCCTTCATCACCTCATCTGTACTTTTTACCCGTTTCCATTGGTTTCCCTCCAACCTCATTTCTCCATTTCACCCTTTAACAAATCCCCTTTCCTCCCTTTCTCTTCCGTTCTCATTCCAATCTCATTTCTCCATTTCACCCTTCAACAAATCCCCATTCCTCTTTTTCTCCTCCGTTCTCCTTCCAACCTCCATTCTTTCTCTTTCCTTTCTTCCTCTTCCAATCTCATTGCTCCCTTCCTGATCCCTCCCCCTCCAACCCTTCTCTTTCGGTTCTTCTTCTTCCAACCTCATTTCTCCCTTCCATACCCCCCATTTATTCTTTCTTCTTTCTTCCCCTTCCAACCTCATTTCTCCCTTCCTCACCCCCCCCCCTCTCCATCCCTTCTCTTTCCTTTCTTCTTCTTCCAAACTCATTTTTCCCTTCCCTACCCCTCTTCCATCCCTTCTCTTCCTTTCTCCCCCTTCCAACCTCACTTCTCCCCACTAATGATCAAACCAATCCATTATCTGTATAATTAACCAAAGCGCGCACTATTGTTCTTTTTGTGCTCAGGTATTGTTTGTATGAGGGGTGGGAAGAATTCAGTACTATTTATTTATGGGATTACAATTGGATTTCTATATTTTTTATGATTTTCTTTTACAGTTTTTCGTTTAAGTAGAAATGATAGAAATGTATAATGAACCTGTATATTTACAATATTATTGTATATACAATAATATGTAATAATATCACTTTTATCTTATATTTACGTAATTCATTTTTAAATTACATATTTCAAAACCAAAAGAACATATTAAATGTTTTATTCTACATTTTATTTATTTTCTCATCCTTTTTTTTCTATTTCTTTAAACCTATCATCTACTCTGTAAATTCGACATAGACGTAGACCGCTATGACAAGTTTTTTTCCGTACTTTGAAGTGTCGCAACACCTTGACCTTTAATTACTTATACTTTTGTGTAGGCCTATAACTATAAAGAACCTTTTTTAGCTTTAGTTTTTTAGAAGTAATTAGCATACTTTTTAACGATTTTTGCGTGAATTTGACCGTTTAACCGTTGAAAAGATAGAAATTGACGATATCTTTTACATTGTTACTCAGACGAAGATTTAAAGGGTAATGTTGTGAATTGTCATTTGTTTTGAAATTGTGTTGACAGTCCCTTTAATCTACAAAAATGGATCGGTATTAAAGAAAATGATGCAGTACACTATTATAAACCTACTAATTTGATATTTTGCACACATGATTGAACCAGGACGCCGGATAAACACAATATTTGTTATTGTGATGAAATCAGAAGATTTACCAACTATTTGACAAATGTGAGAACTCACCAAGTTCTCTCTCTCTTAGCTCCGTGTTAATCACTACTCACGCTCACGCAGTCTTCTTCCGACTAAAGAGCTGAAGCTGGACAGCTCTAATACTCCTGGACTCATGGAGAAATAATTACGGGACGGAGAACTTTTATTCTCAGCTCATCCGTCTCTCTCCAACCTGCACTGGAGCCTACGGTAAAGCAAACTTTAAGAAAGAAGAGAATCTATTAGTTTTTTAAAGGTTACCAAATATTTTATGTCACCGGACGCTCTGTCCTGTTCGATTCACCTTGAAAAATACTCTTTCCATCTATTGTTCTATACTAGTTCTCCTTCTCTCTTTAATAACATGGAGTATATCACAGGACGGATATTGTTATAAACTAGTTCATCCTTCTCTCTTTAATAACATGGAGTATATTACAGGACGGATATTGTTCTGTACTAGTTCTCCTTCTCTCTTTAATAACATGGAGTATATCACAGGACGACTAGTTATATGTTCCTCCTTCTCTTTTCAAAACCATGGAACATATAACAGGACGGATAAGTTTATATTACTCTCTAATAAGACCACCAGAGTTGACAGTATATGAACTTGCAATATGAAGTAAAGGCTCTTCACTAATAAACCGTGGGCAAGATGACCCATAAAATATGAGCTAAACCTACATATGTTTAAAGCAAACACATACAATTTCTAGTTGCTCTGCAGTTCATCCGTACTGAACATTTTGTACATTGACCAAATAGAGGATATATTCATCTTTTTAATAACTGTACTTTTCCCAGACAATTCAGACATTTTACAGAGTCTGTACACATCTTTCTAAAACTGTAAATACTTCCAGAAACTGTAAATACTTACAGAAACTGTGAATACTTACAGAAACTTTAAATACTTCCAAAAACTGTAAATACTTCCAGAAACTGTAAATACTTACAGAAACTGTAAATACTTGCAGAAACTGTAAATACTTCCAAAAACTGTAAATACTTCCAAAAACTGTAAACATAATCCAGAAACTGTAAAAATAATCCAGAAATTGTAAACATAATCCAGAAACTGTAAATACTTCCAAAAACTGTAAATACTTCCAGAAACTATAAATACTTCCAAAAACTGTAAATACTTCCAGAAACTGTAAATACTTCCAAAAACTGTAAATACTTCCAGAAACTGTAAATACTTCCAAAAACTGTAAATACTTCCAGAAACTGTGAATACTTACAGAAACTGTAAATACTTCCAAAAATTGTAAATACTTCCAGAAACTGTAAATACTTACAGAAACTGTAAATACTTCCAAAAACTGTAAATACTTCCAAAAACTGTAAGCATAATCCAGAAACTGTAAAAATAATCCAGAAATTGTAAACATAATCCAGAAATTGTAAACATAATCCAGAAACTGTAAACATCTTCCGGAAACTGTAAACATAATCCAAATACTGCACAAATCTTTCAGAAAATATAAATATCTTCCAGAAACTGCACAAACAAAAAAGAGTTTTAGTAAAACTTTGTAAAATTTCACTTTAAACATTTACAAAAGTAATTAAAATTTTCATACAATGATTTGATCTATATATATATATATATATATGTACGTCCAAGGACTATGAACTATATAAATATATACGTCCCCAAGGACTATGAACTATATATATACGTCCACAAGGACTATGAACTATATATATATACGTCCCCAAGGACTATGAACTATATAAATATATACGTCCCCAAGGACTATGAACTATATATATATATACGTCCCCAAGGACTATGAACTATATATATATGTCCAAGGACTATGAACTATATATATATACGTCCAAGGACTGTGAACTATATATATATACCTCCAAGGACTATGAACTAAATATATACGTCCAAGGACTATGAACTATATATATATACGTCCAAGGGCTATGAACTATATATATTTCAAGAAAAGGTTGCATAGAGACTGATAAACATAGATATACTTTGTCCTTGTGTGTCTCTAGTATATATATCGGAGTCAACTATTGTCAAGAAATTGATATTTTCAAGAAACCATGACAAGAGGTTTATTTCTTCTCTACTCACTCCTGCGGATTATAAACCAACCAAATTATTGCCATAGGGGTTCGGAAATGGCGTCGGATGAATTTAGGGTACTTTAACATTAATCAGGCTGAGGAAAACAAATGTTTTAGATTCCTTCTTCAAGCCAACCTGAGTAGAGTTTATCTTGTAAATATTGTCCACAAGTTTAAGTCAAATGATAGTTGAATGGAAAAGTCTATTTTCCAGAGCTGGAAACTTTTAAATGAATAAATAGACGGAATGAGTTTAACCTATTACAGCTCAGTTGAATTAGATACAGATAGTTGAACTACTTCTCTGGTTCAGGTAAAGGTTTCTCTAGAGTAGAAGTTTTACTAGCCTCAGCTAGATCTACTTATTCTTGTTATACCGATATTTTATTTTGAACAATTTCAAATTTAATAAATCAAACTTCTGAATTAAAAGTTTTCCTTGTACAATAGCTCCATAACATTCAAAAGTTCGTTCCAACGCACTTTCAGATGTTGAAAATCTCATAATTATCAAGTATTTTATTTTCTCCACAAACGTTTATGTTTTTTATATTAGCAGGAGTTTAAAACTCAATTCTATTCTCTGAGTAAAAATTAATGTTTATTTTTACAATGACAAGTTAAAAACAAACTTAAGTATACTCTCTCCTCCTGAAAACTTGAGCTTGTATTTATTGGTTTGAATTATTGTAAAAATATTTGTTTTTCTATCCTTGTTTGAACTTAGTTTATATTAGGACTAAATGCTGATTAAATGCATGAAATAAAAACTAATTAAATTTCTTATTTCCTCCCATAATCTCCTCTCAGACGGTAGACACTACAAACACATTACAAAAGCTATTATGTGGAACCCAGTTTATGAATTAAAAAACCATTTTCAATAAAAAACATCTTTTTGAATTATTATACGTTGGGATTTATTTCGGACTCTTATTTCTAATAATAAATCTACAAAAGAATATAAATCCTAGATTAACAAATTAGTTTAATTTAATGCATTTTTCTTATTCAAAAACTATCAAAATTGTCTGATAACCGCAGATTATATCTGTTTATAACTTTCTTTCCGAAATTACTTTGATCCAAATTGATGACCCCCTCCCCTTTCAATCTTCATTTTATAGTAAACAATCACCCCCCCCCCCCCCCCCCCCTCCGGATGACTCTACATTTTTCAAGTTTCAGCATCTAGAGCAGGGTAGAGTAGGGTATACCCGGAGCTGAACCTAAACCCTGGACTGAACCAACCACCTCCAGATGACGGAGATACATGCTCTGCAGAGACGATTAAATACAATCAGAGCTATCTGTTTACAATTAACATCTATTTTTTATATCATTCTGTATATCTAGATATATATAAAGTAGTACTCTGTTTGTTTGTATGTCCGATCATAACTCAGAAACTCTTGACCGATTTGCCTCAAATTTTGATTGAGTCAATTGGGAGGACCACGGGAATGTTCTTAGGTTGGGTTTGAGATTCTAAGTTGAGTGGGTAAACGGCGGGATTACCTGTGATTACCCTGAGCATGTTTGGTTTCTAAAGCTAGTTTTACATAGTTTTACATAGTTTTACTTAGTTTTACAACTATTAGGTATTTTATTTTCTAAAAAACCGTCTATATGCTTTTTAATAACCTGGACTGAAAACTTTATTATTTTATCTTAAAATACCTAAAACCATAGAAATTGATTCTTTGCAACAAAATCAAATTTTCTAATCCCTATATCTTTGCAACCCGATGGTGTGAACCAGGTATGTAAATTACAGGTATCGGTGATAGGAAAACTAGTTCTTCAGCAGTTCAAATACGGACATAAACTAGTTCTTCAGCAGTCCAAATACAAGAAAAGAAACTAGTTCTTCAGCAGTCCAAATACGTCACAGAAACTAGTTCTTCAGCAGTCCAAATACGTCACAGAAATTAGTTCTTCAGCAGTCCAAATACGTCACAGAAACTAGTTCTTCAGCAGTCTAAATACGTCACAGAAACTAGTTCTTCAGCAGTCTAAATACGTCACAGAAACTAGTTCTTCAGCAGCCCAAAATACGTCACAGAAACTAGTTCTTCTGCAGTCCAATTACGTCACAGAAACTAGTTCTTCAGCAGTTCAAATACGTCACAGAAACTAGTTCTTCAGCAGTCCAAATACGTCACAGAAACTAGTTCTTCAGCAGTTCAAATACGTCACAGAAACTAGTTCTTTAGCAGTCCAAATACGTCACAGAAACTAGTTCTTTAACAGTCCAAATACGTCACAGAAACTAGTTCTTTGCAGTCCAATTACGTCACAGAAACTAGTTCTTCAGCAGTTCAAATACGTCACAGAAACTAGTTCTTCAGCAGTCCAAATACGTCACAGAAACTAGTTCTTTAGCAGTCCAAATACGTCACAGAAACTAGTTCTTTAGCTGTCCAAATACGTCACAGAAACTAGTTCTTTAGCAGTCCAAATATGTCACAAATAAATATACGCTAATCCTATCGCCTATACCTGTAGTCTACATACCTTGGTGTAAACCATTAATATTTTAGATTAAACAGAATTCATAGTTTAAAATATGAAAGGTTTATGGTATCGGGTTGAAAAAATACAGAAATTAAAAAATTAGAATTTGTGGCAAAAGTGTATTTCCTGTATATCCGGCTGTATTACCATTCATGCCTTGAATGTACAACAAGAGGTATACACTACAAACAATTCTAAATGTGAATAGAAACTACTGTTCTCTCAGTAACTATTTATTCTCTCTGTTCTTGGTATTTAAAGGACATGAAGTAAACTTGAACCAAATTAGATCTTTAAATCCAGAATCATGAACAAACAATTTTATAATTACAACATACCAAAATAAGATTAGAAAATTTAAGTCAATTCCCAGGAATTTAGAATATCTCTGATTTAAAAAAAACCAAACAATGTTTTTAATTTTCTTATTTATTTTCTAAGAGTTTACTGCTAAATAATATCTTGGAAAATTTGTCTTTCATAAAATCACCATTTTCAAAAAATATGAGTTCTTTGAATAATTTCTTTAAAAGAATATGATTTCTTTGAATCTTCTTTTTCTTAAACCATCGTTTGTTGATTTTCTTTTTCGATTCTCTTTTATAAACTATGTTTCATTAAATGCATTCACGAATCACGGATCACGAGTTCTTAAAATATTTTCTTACATAAACCATGATTTTTCATAAATCGTGGCTTTCTTAAATTTTATTTTTCAAAAATCGGGGTTTCCTAAATTCTTCACTTTCTTAAACCATGTATGGTTTCCCAACATCTTCTATTTTATGAATCATCGCTTTAAAAGAACTTTAAAATTAATCTTGTTACAGATTTACTGCCGACAGTCTTCATAGGAACATAGAATCAATAAGTCTATTTAAATTTTCTATTTCATAAACTATTTTTTTCTTAAATCTACTTTTTTTAAACAATGAATAATGTGAATGTGAAATTAGTTTCCTAATTTACTAAAAAACAGGATGCAAGTTATCAATATTATCTTACCTACTATATAATGCACTCTATAAAGGAAGATAGGAAAAGATAGAAATTTTGCGAAATAGATATGAGTTAGTTAAAAAAAATGAAGAATTTAATTTTTTAAAATTTTTTTCTTTATTTAGATAAATTATACTGATTATGTAAAATAAACGTTTTAAAGATTATAAAAGACTAATCTAAGAAGAGGATGGAAAGAATGAATATATGCCCGAAGGAAAGATGATTGATGGGTTTAAGAATTTAAAGTTCTTGTTTCTGTATCTATATACTCTCAGCCTGCAGCAATAGGACGTGTTACACATCAGCCTATGATAATGTTGAAACTGAAACCCTAAAATTACAACGTGCATCAAGAGAAACAATCTCTATATCGTTCTTTTATCTAAGGTAAACGGGTTAAAAACCTGACTCTACAAATCAGTTTTACCCATTAAATATATTATTTTTAATTAACTTTAATTTTACTTATTCGTTGAACTAAAAATGTGCAGAAGGTGCTATGAGATACAAAAATGTGCAGAAGGTGCTATGAGATACAGAAATGTGCAGAAGGTGCTATGAGATACAAAAATATGCAGAAGGTGTTATACGATTACAAAAATGTGAAGAAGGTGCTATGAGATACAAAATGTGCAGAAGGTGCTATAAGATTACAAAAATGTGCAGAAGGTGCTATGAGATTACAAAATGTGCAGAAGGTGCTATGAGATACAAAAATGTGCAGAAAGTGCTATAAGATTACAAAAATGTGCAGAAGGTGCTATGAGATTACAAAAATGTGCAGAAGGTGCTATGAGATACAAAAATGTGCAGAAGGTGCTATGAGATACAAAAAAAGTGCAGAAGGTGCTATGAGATACAAAAATGTGCAGAAGGTGCTATAAGATTACAGAATGTGCAGAAGGTGCTATAAGATTACAGAATGTGCAGAAGGTGCTATAAGATTACAGAATGTGCAGAAGGTGCAATAAGCTACAAAAATGTACAGAAGGTGCTATAAGATTACTAAAATGTACAGAAGGTGCTATAAGATTACAAAAATGTACAGAAGGTGCTATAAGATTACAAAAATGTACAGAAGGTGCTATAAGATTACAAAAATGTACAGAAGGTGCTATAAAATTACAAAAATGTACAGAAGGTGCTATAAGATTACAAAAAGGTGCAGGGAATCTCATAATTACACTCACAGTAATTTAAAGAGGGTTAAAGAATACTCAAAATGACTACAAAAGCTCTCAGCTAGAGTTTACACTCTGTGTTTAGATGTAAGATTAAGCAAGGTTATATATTTATTTGTTTATGGTAACATTTGGTTGAAGGAAACCGTAGTTAATTATTTAAATAATGCTCTGATGATATATATCATACATATATTACACTGGTTGTATGAATGCTAATATGAGAGAATTGTAAAATCTATATTTAATGATTGTTTGTCTTTTAAAAAAGGCGGAGAAATAGTAATTATGAAAAATAAAGTTTTCGCGAAACATGTAGAATGGAAAAATACTGAATTAGGACATGTTAGGAGCCAACTCAGGCAGAATATTGTCCATAATGGACAGGTTTAAGATAAACTTATTCTCTCCTTTATAGGACCTTTCAGTTAAAGAGGGGCATTCACGATTCACAACAGTACCCATCAAACCTTTGACTGATCAGCGAGGACAGAGAACTCAGTGCATTTGTTGTCTAATAAGCACTAAATCTGAAGTGTACGCTAGCGTAGTTTGCCTCCAACGCGGTTTTAAAATAATTGAATGTGCATATTTATATTCTGCCACTTCTAGAATATAAAACAGGTTACAAAATTACAAGAGTTTATTTGGATAAATAATGAAAAGCCCGTCATCCTTGATGAGTCAAAGGTTCAAAGGGTACCATTGTTAATCGGGAATGCCCCTTTGTAAAATGATGGCCACTTGAAATTACGCTTACTGTCACTTTAGGAATCATCTGATACCAAGAAAAGTTACTAGATATAAAATTCAACTATGACTCAATCTCTCCTTTTCATTTTGAAAACACTACGATTAAAGTAAAACAAACCTTTTTCGTGTACAATGAAACACAGGAAAAATAGACACTTTTTGAAGATCCTCAACCACTAAAGAGGAAGCATCACTTTTTTTTCACTATCCTATAATTTCTCCTACAAATTTTCACTTTGCAAATTAACTTATTTTTTTATATTGACAAGTAAAACAAATCATAAATAGATATTTTTATCTCGTCTGATTCACTATTTTCCGCCCCGTGTATTCAGATCAACATATGGACATCTACTCTCTCAACCATCTTAGATTTACAGAAAGAGAGAGTCTACCCCCCCTCCCTCCTCCCTGGTTTTGGGTCCTGTCCGACTGCAAGAGCTTACAAGCAACGGTTCCTAGTTTCCCCACCTGTTGCAGGAAAATTAAGGAGGGGGGGGGGGTAGCCTTTGGGTTACTTTATGAATTTTAGGCAGGGCTATTTGAAATATTTTCTCTCAAGTATCATTTGTATAATATAAATAATCATTATTTTTTTCTCATTTTTATCTTGTTATTCTTATTCATCCTGCTTATCTTATTCATCCTGTTTATTTTATTCATCCTTCTAGCATATCTTATCCATCATTCTTATCTTATTCATCCTTATTATTTATTTATCTTTCATATCTTATTAATCCTTCTTTCCATATTCTTCCTTCTTATCTAATCCATCCTTCTTATAACTTTTTTTCATCCTTTTTTTCTTTACAATATCCAATCTTCTTATCTTAGTTATTCTTCTAATATTATTCATTCTTTATCATCTTTCTTATCTTATCCATCATTCTTATCTTATTCGTCCTTATTATTTATTTATCTTTCATATCTTATTCATCCTTCTTTTCATAATCTTATTTATCCTTCTTGTCTTATTCATACTTCTCATATTATTCATACTTCTTCTCTTATTCTTTCCTTCTTATCTTATCCATCCTTCTTATCTTATTCATCCTTCTTCTCTTATTCTTTTCTTCTTATCTTATCCATCATTCTTATAACTTATCTTATACATCCTTTTTTCCTTTACAATATCCAATCTTCTTAACTTATTTATTCTTCTAAAATTATTCATTCTTTATAATCCTTCTTATCTATTCATATTTCTTATCTTATTCATCCATCGTATCTTATTTATCTTTCTTATTCATCATTGTTCTCTTATTCATCCTTCGTATCTTATTAATCCTTCTTATCTTATTCATCCTTCTTATCTTATCTATCCATCTCATATATCCTTCTTATCTTATCCATCCTTCTTATCTTATTCTTCCTTCCTATCTTATTCATTCTTCTTATATTATTCATCCTTCTTATCTTATTCATCCTTCTTATCTTATTCATCCTTCTCATATTATTCATTCTTCTTCTCTTATTCATCCTTCTTATCTTATTCATCCTTCTTATCTTATTCATCCTTCTTATCTTATTCATCCTTCTTATCTTATTCATCCTTCTTATCTTATTCATCCTTCTTATCTTATTCATCCTTCTCATATTATTCATTCTTCTTCTCTTATTCATCCTTCTTATCTTATTCATCCTTCTTATCTTATTCATCCTTCTTATCTTATTCATCCTTCTTATCTTATTCATATAGAAACAAAAATATAATTTTATTCCAAATATACAAATATACAAAAGTATCAAATTATCTGTTGATATTGGAAACTTTGAGTATTGCTTGCTGTACATGATCCTTGTCTGCTAGGTACACTCTTCTCTCTACTAGATCCAGACTAGAGTTGTACCGGTACATGAAGGGAATTCCGTTGGGTAGATCCGTCTAAAATCAGAACTTTTAGTTATAAAAAACTTTACACTGTACCGGTACATGAAAGGAATACCGTTAAGTAGATCCGACTACAATTAGAACATTTAGTTATATTAAACTGTACACTGTACCGGTACATGAAAGGAATACCGTTAAGTAAATCCGACTACAATTAGAACATTTAGTTATATTAAACTGTACACTGTACAGGTACATGAAAGGAATACCGTTAAGTAGATCCGTTTTCAATTAGAACATTTTGTTTTAACTGTACAGTGTACAGTATACCACGAATATCTAGACACCTAAAATGAGAACCAGAAAATAATAGAATAGAAAGATGACACTTCAGCAATACTTCTAGGTTTTCATGTTGTTACAAAGCAAATATCTTCACTAGTAACTCAGCAAAGCACAATTTAAGTGAAAGGGGTTTATTTACAATGTAAAATTGCTATGTCTAATGTTCATTGAACTAGTTTAAGTCCTAACTTGAGTTTAACAGATGTCTTCCTATTTTAGAGTTTTCTGGTTATCACTGTATGAAAGCTATTCATTAAATTTTTAGACAGCCTAGACTTTAAAGCGTGTCGCTACGGTTTGGGTTTTAGTTTTACATCACCAAGTCACTTAAACTTTTTTGTTGCCCTAGGCATCATGTTAGATCGTTTAATATGTGAGTATTATGTGCGTATTTTGGAGTTAAAGCTTAAAGATAATTCATTTTGATATGGGACTAATGGGACTAAGGAGCATGGAATATTAGAGAGATTGAATCGATCCGGCCATCCCTACCATATGATTATCCATGTTTTGCAGACGGTACTTCATTTGAATAAGAAATATTTGTCTAATGTACAAATACCGCGTACATGCATTCATAATAGGTTATTGAATAAATTAGACAGTGAAAAAATAAGGCTGCATAAAGCAAACAAAACACATTTTTTGGGATGCAAAATATTAGCAATATAAGCATATTTTAATATAAAAATCAGAGCTGGGAACTTTTGAATGGTGGATATCGGGATTAAGGCTTGATCCACTCTTTTTCTTAATCTCGAGATTAAAAAATGCTTGTTCTCCTTTTGTTATTAATCTTCAGATTAATTAACCGATCGGGATTAAGGATATCCCATTCTAAAGTTTTCAGCTCAGGTTAATTTAATATGGTATAATAAAAACCACCTAAAAAATTAAAAGACGACCCTCTAAAAAATCTTTTTCAACGGAGTATCCCGTCTGCAAAGCATGTATAATCATATGGTGGTGCAAGCCGGGTCGATTCCATCTCCCGTATAATTCCATGCAGAAGTTCCTTGTATGGGACGCTTTGTACATTCTAAATTTGCAACGCGCATGTTTCTATCTTCAGTTCAAAAGTAGTATTTGGGAAAATAATGATCGATTTTTGCGTGAGGAGTGTGCACATCTTGGTTTGCAGGTGATTCAGATGTCCTTGAATATACACACATATCATCCTAATTTTCGAATTTAGAATCACAATGAAGTCTATCTTACCGCTATTCGTGAGAGCCAGAAAACTGTTTTTTTTTCTGGAATAATATGAAGGCCTGCATTTTTAAACTTCAGGACAGATTATAATAAAATTAATTATCATTAGTTTAAAACATTTGGACTTAAAGGATTAATCTTTATTTCATTCCTGGACCATCTTTAAATGGTGATATAATAATTTTAAATTGTTACCTTCTCAATTTCTTCACTTGACAATCCTTCTATGTGCATAACAAGACCCCTGGAAATATTTATTGAAAGTTTTGGATTTTATTTAGGATTTTTACTGTTTATAATCTTTTGATATGAACTGTACTAATCTATATCGGTTTGCCTGTTTTGTTGTTCGTGAGTTATGTCCGATCATAACTCACGAACCCTTTGCATGATTTGTCTTAAATTTGGATTGGGGAACTCAATAGAGAATGTTTGACTAAAAAATGTACTGTTTTTATGCTAAATGATTGTAAAAAATTTACTGTTTGAAGCTAAATAAATTTACCGTTTTACAAACAATGTACTAGCTAAATAAATTTGTCGTTTGACTCCAAAATGTACTATTTAAAGCTAAATAAATGTACTGTTTAAATCAAAAATGTAATGTTTAAAGCTAAATTAATGTACCGGTTGGCTCTAAAATGTACTGTTATAAGTCAAATAAATGTACTGTTATAAGTTAAATAAATGTACTGTTTGACTCATAAAAGTACTGTAAGGTAAATAAATGTAATGTTTGACTCTAAAATGTACTGTTTGACTGTACTGTACCTAAGTGAGGTTCCATGTGCTACAACAAGAACAGTTTTACCAAGAGCAAGGTTTGGAAGAATAGAATCTCTGAAGATTGTTGGGATTATTCAACATTTGTATATTCAATTTTAGTTCACTAGGCTTTTAGGGCGCTTCGCGCCCATCTTCTATTTCAACTTTTAATCGTGGCTTTATCTGTGAGCATCTTCTCAATTTGTACAGTATAAACAAACAAAAAATTTTCGGATTTCATAATATTTTTTTCGCGCATTTTCAAAATTTTTACCATTCATAAACCTTCTTTGGGGTCACTTGAGGTCCCACATAAAATTTGGGCCCGATTGGTTCAGCCGTTTTGACGTCTATTGGATACAAACAAACAGACAGACAGACTTAATAACCCGGGATATCGAGAAATAGCATAAACTATGTAGATTAAGTTAATCCAAAACTCTGCATAAACTAGGTAGATTAAGTTAATCCACAACTCTTCATAAACTAGGTAGATTAAGTTAATCCACAACTCTTCATAAATTAGGTGGATTAAGTTAATCCAAAACTCTGCATAAACTAGGTAGATTAAGTTAATCCACAACTCTTCATAAACCTGGTAGATTAAGTTAATCCACCTCTTCGATTTGAACCGCGCGACGCAAAAATGCAGAAGTCACTTAATTCGAGTACTTCTCGTAACTCTTTAAATCTGAAACTCAGAATTTTATGGAGACTAGCATTATGTATTTTTTCGCATATTGATATTTCTATTTTGATAAAAATTCACACTTTGCAACAGAGTGAACATTTTTTCAGAAAATTCATCTGTCTTTTCGAAAATATTTTTAAAGTAATTTAAAAGAAATTTTGTATCCAAATGACAATACTAGTTTTTTCCTCAAAGCTCCAAATGCCATTCCTGCATTTTATAAATGTTATTGCTCAGGAAATGTACATGACAATGTACATGTACATGTTATTGTGCAGGAAATGTACATGACAATGTACATGTGCATGTTATCGTGCTAGAAATTAACATTAAATGCGCATGTGTGCATGTTATTCTGTGGTACATGACAATGTACATGCACATATTATTCTGTAGGAAATGTAATGTTATTAAGCGGAAAATGTACACGTTATTGTACAATAAATGTACATGGTATTGTACATGTTTGAAAAATATTTGTTGAATAATCAACCTTCCTCCAGAGTGGTGTTGTCCGATGAACAAGATCTGCGAGGGATTCTGAACAGGGGATTTCCTCTTCTCTTAATATACCCTGGAATCAGATTTAAAGGGACTGTAAGGATAATTTTAGATGGCCTTCTATTAATAGAAGGGAACGTCCGGTTTACATCGATGCTCTTAAACCTTTGCTTGATCAAGTATTTCGTAGATATTCCATAATGTCATGTCCCAATATACACTAGAGCACGGAAAATACAGCAAACCTGTAATCTCGAGTCTCCTGGCACTGCATCTTCAGCTCCTCGAGTCTCCTGGCACTGCATCTTCAGCTCCTCGAGTCTCCCGACACTGCATCTTCAGCTCCTCGAGTCTCCCGGCACTGCATCTTCAGCTCCTCGAGTCTCCTGGCACTGCATCTTCAGCTCCTCGAGTCTCCCGACACTGCATCTTCAGCTCCTCGAGTCTCCCGGCACTGCATCTTCAGCTCCTCGAGTCTACCGGCACTGCATCTTCAGCTCTACAAATGAGGTTATCTACATCATCCAGACAAAGGTTTTAAGGGTACCGTTGTGATTCGGACCTTCCTCTCTATAAACAGAAGGTCACTTGCAATTACGCTTACAGTCCCTTTAAACAATAGGAAGGATGAACTTTGAAGACCTAGACGAAGATAAGTGAACTACAGTGACAACTAGAAAACTCTGGAATAGGAAGCCGACATTACAGCAATAATTAGGTGTATTTGGTGTTGTTATGAAGCAAATTGTTTTCTATTAACCTATAAAATCACTTATTATGTGAATTGAGTCTTTTCACACCACACAAATGCTTGGTCTCATGTTCATTGGACTAACTTGAGTACAAAGTCGTCTTCCTATTCGAGAGTTTTTTAGGTTCTTGCCGTAGTTCAACTAGTTAGATTACAGATAATTAGGATATCAATCATGGAACAAATATTTCAATAAAGTTCAAAAACAATAATTGAATAAAAATACATAGAATATATCTCAGGGTGCCAAATCCCTAAGCACTGTGGAACGATTGTCGTCTTACTTTCTTTTGATTAAAAATTGTTATAGAGTTAGTTTAAAATGTCGTATTCCATAGTTTGTTAAGTTGTTTGATACCAAAGAGAATAATAAAATATATTATATTACAGTCATTTACCTAGTAAAATTAATTTCAAAGCAATATGTATCTAATTGATCTGATATTTTAGATTTTTTAACAAAATAAACTGCAAAAAGTCTTTATGTTCTGATACATTAAAAATGCAATTCACCAACCTCTATGTTTCGTGGAATACCCTGTAACTAATATAATAAATTACGACAATTTAGCTGTTCCGAGAAAAGTAAAATTTTTTATCAACCACTGATGAAAAGAAATAGAATTTTTAATTCAATATTAAAAGAAACCTGAAATTTCTTGTTTTGTATGATCTGAGAGTAAAACGGATGTTTAGAATCCATCTCTGGAGGTTGGACATCATAACTTCGCCTCCAAATCCCAACCTAGACAGTAAACAGGGTTCAGAGCTTGTTCAGAACCTGGTACAGAGAGTCTCATATCACATTGAATAATCTTCAAGCTTTAACGCCAAAATACGCACAGAATACTTATAAAACCAAGTACTTTCTACATGCAAATTTTATACTAGTCTTTTACAATTTAAAAAAAATGATCCAGCCTGGGTCCAGAGGCAGAAGCCCAGAGGAGTTTCACGCAGTCGGCGTAGAGCAGGCTCTCTCTCTTTTGTTATTCTATGCCGACTGCGCAAAACTCCTCTGGGCTTCTGCCTCAGGATTATTGTGAACGAGTTTCATCCAAATCTTGAAAAGACGACATCTAGTGTTTTATCTGTTATTTTGATTAATCTCTGGTGTAAAGTATCGCGGTATAAAATAATTTATTTTGGGAACTCAGCTTCGACTTAATTTAATTTTTCTCTATACAAGTCGGCCCACTCAACTTAGAATTTTTAAACCAAGCAAAGCACACTCTAGATGTGTCTAAAGAGTTCATTGTCAAAATTTGAGGCAAATCAGTCCAGGGGTCCCTGTCTAATGATCTCTGAGACATTTTAAATATTCAGTTTCAAGTTCGTGAAGAGTGTTATGAACATATAGTTTTTTTTTTGCAAAGGCGCTCTATTAGCAACGTCTTTGCCACTTTGGTGAACCATATTGTTAAAATTCGTGTTCATCTGTCGTCTTCCTATAC
Organism: Eurytemora carolleeae; assembly: GCF_000591075.1. Classification (NCBI taxonomy): domain Eukaryota; kingdom Metazoa; phylum Arthropoda; class Copepoda; order Calanoida; family Temoridae; genus Eurytemora; species Eurytemora carolleeae. The sequence continues at coordinate 47,609 of NW_019397411.1, forward strand.
ATTGTATGTGATCTACAGAGGCCGAAACTTAAGACATTTTAAGCATGGTTAAATCAGATTCTAACCATGGTAAACTGATCGAATACAACAGCTTTTTGAAACTTAACTTTAACCATGGGTAAAATCATTGTAATGGTTTGCGGCATCAGCGCAGCTCAGATTTTAACCCTAGGTGTACCTAGGTCACCTAGGGTTAAAGTGGGTTTAAATATGGTTTAATGGACGCGCTTTCTAGTTTCAGACTAAAGTTTCCTGATGTCAACATGATCTTTGTACAAAAATACACAAATATTTTTCTTTGAAAAAATGTAGCTTTTAAAATTAAAAAAGTCCCCCATCATATCGTCAATAATTACGATTTTCGGGACTAATCAGAAAATTTAGAAAGAATGAATCATTTTGAAAAATTTAATAAGTCTAATAAAAAACATTTTTTGCAGAAATGCTAGGATTTCGAGTATTCTGTGTTTTTTACGTTAAAGTTTGGAGCTAATCTAATAGGATATAATCTAATAGGATTATAAGATCACATACTCGCAGGAATAGAAGAGAGATATAACTGACGCGGTTCGCCCTACCGTATGACTATACACGCTTTGCAGACGGGTACTTCATTTTAATAAGAAATATTTGTCTGATGTACAAATACCGCGTAAACAATAACCTATTCTGAATACGGTACAAATGGAGTACCGTCTGCAAATCATGTATAATCATATAGTAGGGCGAACCGCGCCAGTTATATCTCCTTTCTATTCCTTACTCCCTGCGTACTCTGAGTATGCAAATAGAAACACTTATCTAACCTGTTCTTTTCCATATTTGACGACACACTCCGCCTTATCCAACCCAGTCAATCCACCGTAGTGCCGCTCATTTAACCTCCAGTCTCTGTACACCTGCAGAGATACAGAACTATCTTATTGAACTGTATCTGTATCTATGTTTACCAACGCTATCTGTATCTTTATCTATGTTCACATACTCTATCTGTATCTTTATCCATGTTTTCCTACATTATCTAGACTGTACCTTTATCTATGTTTACCTACTCTATCTGTGTCTTTATCTATGTTTACCTACTCTATCTCCAAGAATCAGTTTTGTCAATTACCCAGGGAACAGGAATATAGGGAAAGGAAATGGCGCTGGTCCGGCAAGAGAAAGCAGCCGGGTTCTAGAGACCTAAATACCACTCTTTACAAATCTTGCTTGGTGGTATTAAGGGTAGATCATCTACCTTACGCGTTCTTTAGAAGTGTAAATACTGGTATTATGCATGATACCGGTATTACAAAGAGTGGTGTTACCGAAATCCAGCCGCAGGGTGGATTTAGGTAGGATAATCTACCTTATATACCAGTATTAGTTTGGTTTGGGTAAATTCTGAGAAAAGAAAGCTCATGAATTACAGGGATGCATCAAATACAGGGATACATAAAAAACGAATGATTACTTTTAGAATGGAAAATAATTTTATAAGCCCCCCCCCCTCCTCCCTCTATATTTAAAGGTGGGTTCTACTTTTAAATGATATTTTGAATNGGAGCCGCAAATTTTTTATTGAAGACCCTAGACTTTTCTTCGGAGACCCCAAACATTTCACCAAAGCCCCAGATTTTTAGAGAAGAAACAACAAAATGTTCATTCGAGACCCCAAACTTTTTGTTTAACCTCAAATATTCAGATTTACAAAGTTTAAGGTCTCCATTGAAAATCCAAGGGTTTCTTAGATGATTTCTTCCTAGTCTCCCACATTGGTCTTTTCAAGAATATTGCAAAACGGAAATTTACAAGCCATAAACACGAAATTCCTGTCGCGAAAATCTATTTAAAATTGCAACTGTAAACCTAAACAATGTTGAAACTCTGACATAAAACATCAAAAGTTTGCCCAGTCCGTTTTCAAACCAATTTTTCTAAAAAACAACTTTCTAATATTTATGCATATATACATCTAAAAAATGTATATTATGAAAATAAAATTTGTATTAAAAAGTCAAATCAAAATTACTAAAAATTTAAAAAGTGTTCCTAACTGTTCAGCGTACATATTTGGGCCAATTGCAACGATAATATATATATAGATATGCAGGCAGGTAGAAACCTCCTTCCTAAATTGCCTGTAGCAGACAACTAATTTTTGAACCTCTGAAAAAATGTGCACAAAGAGACATCTATAGCAAATTGATTACTTTCTATATGCCTTTCTCCCCTTTCTGCTATCTGTAGGAAATACGCATTTGTGTTATATAAACATACAGTACGCGTATTGCATCCTGTATAGTTCAAGTGTTGCTATCTGGACCTGTTTGACCAATAAAATTAAATTTCAAGGTAACACAAACATACAGTACGCGTTTTGTTTATGTTATGATCAGATCAGTTGTAATTTGTCCTAGACTCGATGTACTTTTATAGTCATAATTTTTATTTAAATTGCGTTAATTTACGTATGCCATTCAGTACAACTTGCACATTTAAACTCTGTCTAGTCAAATTCCTACCTCAGTTTTATTTGCATTGATTAATTTGTTTCATTAAGTACAATATGCAGTATACATTGTTGATACAATAGTACGCATTTAGTGTTATCACGCATAAACAAAGTGATAAATTAGCAACAATCCAGAGGATAAAATGCCATGCGTACGACAGAGATGGTGCTTTGTGCTCATTATCTCAAGACCTCTAAATTTATACCTGTCTGCATATCTATATATATATTATCGTTGGCCAATTGACATAATGGTACTTGACAAAACTGATTCTTTGGCTCTATCTGTATCTTTATCTATGTTTACCTATTCTTTATGTATCTTTATCTATGTTTACCTACTCTATCTGTATCTGTATCCATGTTTGTTTACCTCCTCTATCTGTATTTGTATCCATGTTTACCTCCTGTATCTGTATCTGATTAAGGACTGTATCCAAAGTTTGGTTTGCTCTTGTAAGAAGAGAAGTGTAAGCAATGCTTATTTCTATCCCTAGGGATTGATTCATATTATCGAATATCTTGGTAAAAATGCAAAGCTCATAAAAAAAAAACTTCTATGAACTGTGAACTTTAGTAATACATAAAACATAATACATAAGATAAATTATTAATTATAAGTTAGTTCAATCCTCTCCTGAATCCTACAAAATTTATATATAAATTACAAAAATTTTAAAAATTAGTTCTTAAAAAAAGTAATCGTTTTTACTGGTCAAAATAGACAAAATAGATTAAGAATAAAAATATTTTGGTTGATTCTTATAAAGTATCTTTAGTTTTTTATTGATTATAAGAATATTTATATATTTTCCTTAAGAGTTTTTCCTGCTATTTCCGCCTCCTTAAAACCAAGAGGAGATAAACCAACATCAACCCAACCACAAAATCTTTAGAAAAATTACAGATCAATATTTAATAAAAAAACGGCTGAACCAAATTTTCCACGGTGATCCAAAGGTTGCAAGCTCTTGCGCAAAAATGTATGAAAATTTTGCTCTAAAATAGTTCTAGTTCTAAAATGTATATCTGGGGCTACAAAAGAGTATATATGTGCGTTAGTGATGAAAAATCAAAAGCCGAGGCGTCGTTACACTTCAAAGTGGATCCAGTCATAAAATTTGATGCAATATTTCATTCAAGTCTGGATCTATGTGAGTCCCTACTCCCTGTTCACTGTGGACTAAGCTAGTGGGGTCTGTCGTCCTAGGATTAGGCCGGGTACTGTAAAAAGTCTGAGAGCGTCATGGGAGTTGTCATAGTTAGCCCTCCGACGGGACTATGCCAAGAAAATTGACCCCTGTCGTATGTTAGTCCATGGTTAGGGCGACGTATACTTTACAGAATATAGTCATAGGATTGGGTCAGTACACGCTGTTATCTGGCAGGCGGTACAAACTGGGCAGGTCCTGTTCGAATTCAAATTTACTACGGCCCAGAGTGTGTTACACGAATTAAGCTTCGTTCGTTGTTTTATGATTTCAGAGTAGTAAAAGGCACCTGAACTTAAATAACATGAAAATGTAAAGGTTTAAAAAAGATGATTTTTGGTTTATTTTTCATAAATATTTTCTCACTGGCTCACATGGTCAAAATTTTGCTAAATGTAGGGAAAGCCAATGTTAAAAGCAAAATCATAAAAGTAAAAAGATTTTACGCTGAAATTGGTCTCAACTTTATAAACCTGTAAAATGAAAATTTTCAGACACTAATACAAATTAATTTTTATCAAGTTTCCCCCCCCCCCGCCGTCTGAAATTCAACATATATTATTTGAAATTAAAATTAAACTTGAAAATTTTTAACGTTGAATTTGACCATGGATGTGGCTAGTTGAGCAATATAAATTTCAAAACCAACAATAAAAAAAATCATTATCGTTCTAGATAAACAATATCAAATACAAGTTTTGTTCATTTTTTTAATGACAAATTTACCTGTTTGAACTATTCCATTCACTTTCTCCGTGTCTGAGAAGAATTAAAGTTGCTCTGTTCATGATTAGACTTTATTACATTCTCTAAGCAACACAAAAAATAAGTTAGGTCATGATTAGACTTTATAAAACATTAAATGTATTACATGACGAAATGTATCATTATTATGAAATGTATCAATATCCATGAAATGTATTATTATGATGAAAATGTATCATTATTATGAAATGTATCATGGTAATTTTCTAGAGAACGACTTTTGGCCCCCCTATATATAGATNTCATTATGATGAAATTTATAATTATTATGATATGTAACAGTATAACGAAATGTATCATAATGATGAAATGTATCATTGTAATGAAATGTATCATTATGATGAAAAGTATCATTATTATGAAATGTATCATAATGATGAAATGTATCATTATGATGAAATGTACCATTATTATGAAATGTATCATTATGATGAAATGTATCATTATGATGAAATGTATCATTATTATGAAATGTATCATAATGATGAAATGTATCATTATGATGAAATGTACCATTATTATGAAATGTATCATAATGATAAAACAAATCATTATGATGAAATTTATAAATATGTTCCATGATGAAATGTTTTTCATAAAGAAATGATTTTCATAAAGATATTTATGCAATTTATAAAATACTGGCAATGATAAACTGTATGCAATTCATAAAATGTTTAAGATTTAGAAAATGTATAAACAGTGTCTAAATTGTACAAGAAAATGAATGTTTTTTGGCTAGTTTAGTTTAGGAAGATCTCTCTTTATAAACAAACCCCAATTATCTTATAAACAACACACAACTTTGAAGCCTTGATACAAGAGCTACTAGACCCCACCCCCCCGATATTGTTGTAGTTCCTTGAAGTAGTTTGTGTATATTTATCTCAGTGTGCAGCAGTGGACTTTTTTAAACTACAATTTACTTGTGTGTATTCATTACTAGAAATGAGAAAAAAATCTTCAGAGTTTGTTTACAAAAATTATTTTGATCACAGAAAAGACGAAAAATCTTGATTCTGCAGTTTTTTCACATTAAATTTAGTAATTTTTTATAAAATGTGCGGCTTGTGTAAGAGTAACACAGCTAGTTTCTAGATACTGCCTGATCTAATGATAACAACCTACTGTTGAATGATACACAATATTATTCTAAAAAGTTCTCCGAGCTTTTTCTTCTCCTGATCAGCTGATCATATGCTTTCCTAGCGAGTTCTGTTAAACTGTCAGCTTTCATAACTATACGTTTATCTTATAGTTTTTTATATACGTATTGCGTACGCACGCAATGTGGCCTTGATTTTATGCGTAATAATTTTTATTTGTTTACAAATACTTAATATGAATCGTAGTAAGTTTTCATTTTAATATCAAATTAATCATTCGTGGAGCTAGAGGCTATCTTTTTAATTATATAATAGTAAAAATATTTTACTATTCATCCCTGTCTTTAGTTTAAATTTGAATGAAATGTGGGTTATATTTGTTTTAATGAATTCCTATACTTATTGAATAAAATCAGCTGTGATATAATACATTTATCGATAGATTAGAAAAACGTACTTAATTTAATAACAATATCTAATAAAAATATTAGCTTTAAATATCCACTTATTTTCAGGCGCTATTTTTCAGAACATAGGTTATTCGTAGTCCAGATTAAAACAGATTAAAATCATGAAATTGAAACATGTTTAATGTTTATATCTTCTCCTTACCTCTCCTCGTCCCAACTCTCTTCGACCTTTCCACCTCTAGTTTATAAACATGAAGGTTACAAATACTTTGTTAGGTTTCATCATGCTGTTTCTCCTGGTATATATTCATCTATACCAGGAGAAACTGAACCAGTCTACTTCTAGACAATATATCTATATATATAAGAAATGGGAGATATATATCTATTAAATACTAGATGTTCCTTAACAGAGAGAATACAGAGGGAAGCACAGGTATAAAACTAGAATATAGAAATTGGATGAGATAGGGGGAGGGCCGAGGGGGGGTCTAACCATATTGGAAGATTTTGTGGTGATTCGTTGATTCAAGGGTTCAATATTCAAGGGTTCAATATTTAAGGGTTCAATATTCAAGGGTTAAATATGAAAAGGTTTAGTATTCTAGGGTTCAATATTCAAGGGTTCAATTTATTGAAGGGTTCAATATTCAAGAGTTCAATATTCAAGGGTTCAATATTCAAGGGTTCAATATTCAAGGGTTTAATATTGAAGGTTTCAATATTCAAGGTTCAATTTTTAAGGATTCATTATTCAAAGGTTTAATATTCATGGGTTCAATATTCAAAGGTTTAATATTCATGGGTTCAATATTCAAGGGTTCAATATGCAAGGTTGGATTTTTCAGGGTTCAATATTCATGAAGGTTAAATTTTTCAGGGTTCAATAAAGGTTTGATATCAAGGGTGTTCAAGGGTTCAATATGCAAGGGTTCAATTTTTAAGGGTTCAATATTCAAGGGTTCAATGTTCATGGATTCAATATTCATGGGTTCAATATTTAATGGTTCAGTATTCAAGGATTCAATATTCAAGAGTTCAATATTCAAGGGTTCAATATTTAAAGGTTTAATATCAAGTGTTCAATATGCAAGGGTTCAATTTTTAAGGGTTGTAATGCAAAATATGGACATATTATTTATATATCTATCTGCATAGGAAAATTATGTAAATTTTACAGATGTACGTACAGCGACGGCTAGGTTTTTCACCCTTTTCTCCANACCAAACCCTAAACCCTAAACCCCTAAACCTTCCTCCCCCGCACAAATGCAGATTAAAATGTTTGTCAGTAATCATTTAACCTTGGTTCCGTAATGTGTAAACCGATTGTTAGATCCGTTTTCAAGATTATTGATATTTATGTTAATTTAGTGAATAATATTATGAATAGTGTGTGACAGTAGTCAGTGAGAGTTTATCATTAAGATTAAGGATGAGTTACGAGTACATATATAGGATGAAGAATATATAAAAGAGTGAGGATGAGTAAATGTAGGATGAAGGATGGCGAATATCAAGGAGAGGATGAGTTCATGTAGGATAAAGGATGAAGACTATGAAGGAGAGAATGAGTATAAGTAAGATGAAGGATAAAGTAGATAAAGGAAGGATGAGAATATAGAATGAAGAATGAAGAATTTAATGGATAGGATGAGTACATGTAGGAAGAAGAATAAAGAACATAAAGTAAAGGATGAGTAAATAAAGGATGAATAAAATCTGGAGAGGATGAGTATATGAAGTATATGAAGAATGAAGAATATGACTAGAGGTTGAAGAAAGCCAGGATTGCATAATATCTCCGGGTTTACCCTTGAAAGGACGAATGCTCTCTCTCTGAGAAAGTCACGTTAAACCGGGTTTGAAGCTACTCCACTAGGCATCAGCTTAGTTACACCATTCCTTCAGTCTTGTTTTACTTGTCTACTGTCTAGTGTCAACTTCTGTCTAATGTTTATCCAGACATAACTCCTGTCCAGTGTTGAATTGTGTCCAGTATTAGATTGTGGTAAGTTTTAAGGCGAGTGACATGTAAGGTAGTTGAACTGAGTATGCAGTGTTGTGGAAACTTCTTTCGGATTCATTTGAGATATATTAAACTTTTTAAAGATATGTAAATCCTGAGTTTGAGCGCAAATTCGACGTTCAAAGAAGTTTTCCACAACACTGCATACTCAGTTCAACTACCTTACATAGCCGGTCACCCCTTTAAATAGAGTACAGTTTAAAACAATGGTTTAGCTAGTTTTTAGGGGCAAAAGTGTCTATTATAGTTTTAACTATAGTCCTATGCTAACTTGAGTCTAGCGGTTGATCTACACAACAGTATCTAGTTTTATCCAGTTTCAAGTAGTATTTAGCAATGATAAAAATTAAGTGTCTAATGTTCTATCTAACTAGAGTTGAAAAGTGTCTAGTTTATAGAGTCTAGACATAATTATTGTCTAATGTCTAGCCTGTAATAATATCGTGTATAGTTTCCTAGGTTCTGCATGATGTGAAATGCCCAGAATTTTGAATCTATAATGTTACGATTAATTTTTACTTTATTGTAATAAATATATCCTTTCAGTGTTTACTACTATTCATCCCTGTCTTTANCAAAAGATGGATATCTCTTCTGTTTTATATCCTATCTTAATTTTCCTTGTATGTTTCCAGTTCGAAGTTCTTCTTTTTCCTATTTTAAAGTTTTCTTTGTCATTTTTGTGCGCCAAGGTGGCAAGGATGTATTTTGAAGATTTTTTTAAAAGTCGAAAATATCTTAGTTTAAAAATGGGTGATTTATATATTCTGAATACAAGATGCCATCTCACACATACGCTGAAAGAAGCTTTTGAGGTATTCTTTTTTAACCTAGTAGAAATATAGTGAAATATAGTTTTTAAAATATACTAAGGAGCGATGTTTTTTAAGGGGTTTGCATAAAAATAAGTTGGAAATTTTTGTTGAACTGATGTCTGAAATTGCAATTAAATTCTTTTTATCGCATTCAATTTAGAAATTGAAAATATCTAATTTAGAGAGGGGTGGGGGGGGGGGGCTCATGACTATGCACCCACCCTCCTGGAGAAGTGAAAAATATGATTTACACTTTTTAAGATTCGAAAATTCAAAAAAATAAACACCTGAATTAATCATTAGATTCATATCAAAGAAAGGAAAATTGTATTGTTTCAAAAATCCGGTAAAACTGGAAGTCAGTTGTACTTTTTGTACTTCTCTCATAAAAAGATTTTTGAAAGGTCGTCTTACTTTATGTTTTTTTGTAAAATCCTTTTTTTCAAACAAATTAACCTTAGATTTATTCTGTTTTTAGACTGGAAATTGGAGTTGTAATTATGTTAACTTGAAAACCAATTTTTAAAAGAGAAGATTAAAAACATCCAAACAAAAGAAATTATACTTTACGTACAGGATCTTGCCATCTCACCTTTTTCCTTTTATATCATTAATATCATTCTATACCACCTTGATTAACATTACGTTTAATATGTACCTTTACACTGTACACTGTACAATGTATACATACATTTATATTCAATTCTCATTCGTCTATTCATGGGCCAACTAATTAAAACATTCTACTCTAGCTAGGCGGGTCCAAACTATATCATAAACTGTGATATATTATTTGTATTATCTCGTATTTTGTAGTTGAAAATAAATTATGAAATGTTGTTCAGGCCCGTGGGTTCAAGGTGAAGGTATCCGAAGAGAGTGGAGTGTCTGATGAAAACCTGAGAGGAGGGAAGGGGTTTACAGCTATCTGCATATTCGTTAATAAGAAGATCGAAGCAAGACAGGTAGACAGACATAAAAACCAGATAGACAGATAGACAGATAGACAGATAGACAGATAGACAGATTGACAGATAGAAAGATAGACAGATAGACAGATAGACAGATAGACAGATAGACAGATAGACAGATAGACAGATAGACAGAGAATTGCTGGTAGATTGTAGACGGAAAGACAAATAGACCGAGAGACGTAAAGAGAGGTAGTCGGGTAGACGGATAGATAGACTGATATACAGACTGATAGACATTAGAAATATGGACAGATCTTCAGAGATATACGTACATAGTAAAGATAGATAGATAGAAAGATGAAAAATAGACAGATATACAGTAGGCAGATGGACAGATAGACATATAGTAAGGTGGACAGATAGCCAAACCAGACAGATAAAAGAACAAATTTGGAGATAGACAGATAGGTAGATGGACAGAAATATACTAATATACAAACAGAGAAATTGATAGACTGCTAGAAAAATAACTAGAAGCACTTATAGATATTTAGAGGAATAGTTTTCTTTTTAAATGGGACACATTCACAATTATGAAGATTGGACAAGACAATTAGACAATTAATTACATATAAAACTGGACGTCAAATTTAATAAATAGCAAGAAGTAGTTGTACTAACTTTGTCTAGTTAAATTACTTTCCTAATTCTTTGTCTCATCTTTAAGAAAGTAGTCAAACTATTCGTACTTTTCTTCAATATCTATATAATAAAGCTTTTGCTCATGTATATATGTATATATTTGTATATTTAAATGTTAGCTATAGCTGGCCAAACGGCTGAACCAAATTTGCTTAAAATTTAATTAGGGAATCCATGGTTGTCCGGGGGTAGAATTGGCTAAAGAAAATTAGAATTTTTATCTTCAAAAAATAATAATTTTTTTTTTTTTTTAACTAGATTTTTTATTTCACGGACAACGCCGGGCACTTCAGCTAATATCTAATATATATATAAATTATAGGTTCCTATTCTGGTAGAGAATGGAACTAAACTGATCCTCCACTGTTCAGCAGGATATGATAACTCTCCAACCGTAGAACTCAAGGCAGCAGGTAAATAATGTAACAAGATCCTATATTATAGGTATATAATGTAACAAGATCCTAAATTATAGGTAAATAATGTAACAAGATTCTAAATTATTTATAATGTAATCAGATCAAATAAAAAAAATCAGCAGATATGTCTGATTTTGGCTGGTGGAAATACAGTAAGTATACTTACTTAGTTATTCGTGCTTTTTTAACAGTGTACTTACTTGGTTATCCGCACTTTTTTAACAGTGCACTTCTGAATTAGGTATCCACACTTTTTAAACAGTTGTGCTTACTTTGGTATCGGCACTTTTTAACAGTGTACTTACATAGGTATCTGCACTTTGTTCAGTGTCCTTACTCAGGTATTCGAGCTTTTTTAAGAGCGTAGTTGTAATGAAGTATCCGCGCTTTTTTAACAGTGTACTCACTTAGGTATTCGAGCTGCTCGAGTCCCCTCATACTCTCCTGGAAGTATTGCTGAGTACGCTATAGCCCAGATCATGGCTCTAGCCAAGAACACCCACATGTCCTACGTTATGACCAAAAAGGCAGATTTTGATATAACCAGCCTACAGTGCTTACTGCTGGAGAATAAAACCTGTGGTATTATTGGAACTGGTCTTATAGGTAAAATACTATAATTGGAGTTCCCTTTAATCACTGCTCAATTTTTCCATATTCTGATTAATGAATTTTTCAAATTTGTTATCATTAGTCGAAATATATATATATATCTATATAGTTGTTCAAAGAATTAGGACTACTGAGGATAGTCATGAGGCGTGAAACATTATGTTTAGTATAATTCTTTTTTAATAAAATGTGAAGTTTAAAAACTGGAAAATATATACAAATATATATAACAGTTTTGTAGAAGTGTAGGACTGCAGAGTTCTCAATACCGTATATACCAACGGAGATTTATATTTCAGTTTTTAACTTCACATTTTTATTAAATAAAATTTTATTATAATATTATATATAATATTAATTAAAATTTTAGTTGTCCAAAGAATTGTAACTACTAAGGATCGTCATGATAGACGTGAAACATTATGTTTAGTATAATTCTTTATTTAATAAAAATGTGAAGTTAAAAACTGAAATACAAATATATATATATATTTATAGCTTTCAAACAATGAATATAGGAATTTTTGTGTTCAAAAAGCTCAAGGATGAATGGAATTTAAAGAAAAAATTCATGATATTCCATATTTTATAAATCCCCAGTTCATTATGAAAATTTTAAAAAAAACTTTCGCGAAGGAGTGCTTGGAGCTATTAATGTATAAACCAACAAGACTTTGATTAAATTATTCAATCTCAATCAAAGAGAACTAGATTATTTTTCAACAATAAATAATCCAATTTAAATTTAGCTTTCAAAATAAGTGCTTAACTCCTATGAAATAATTAAACCTTGGATATTTGATCAAAACCAACGAGAAGTGTAAAGTTTTATCCGAAGGCTGTCCAATTTTTAACCAAATGAGATCTAGGCTGTAAAATATTGAAAACTTAAGAAAGTAAAATTAAAACTATAAAACTATAAATAATTTCTGTATCAATTGAACATAATGTTGTTGTTGTTTTCAGGTAAAAAGACCGCGGAGAAGATTTCTGGTTTAGTTGAAAGGGAAGGTTCACCAAATATTGACATTAATCACATATTTTGATAATTTAATAGAAAACCATTTTTTTGGAATAATGATAATTTTCTACCGTATAGGGAAGTCATTGGTGGCCGCTGGGCTCTGGATGTCTTGTTCGCAAAACTAGTTTGGCGAACTTTGGGTAGAGTAAAATTTCCCTAACTTCTGTTTGAAGTATTTGTGTAAAGGGATTGAGTCTTTTCCACAAACTCGAATTTTTAAACCTCTTTATCATTTTAACCTAATAGCGTAATCCTTTGATATTTCAAACTTAGACTATTTGATTTAACAGAATGCATAGTTTGAAATATCTAAGGTCTACGACATTTGGTTGAGAAGATATAAAAATTAGAAAATACGATTTTGTTTCCAAGAATCATTTCCATTGTTAATAAGTTTTCAATATTTGCTGTTGGTCAGAGTTGTGTGCTTTGACGTATACCCAGATAAAGAATGGATTGGTTCTCTCCGTAACGCTGAATACACAGACCTGGATACTCTCTTCAGAACTTCAGATTTTATTTCTATCCATGTCCCACTCCTTCCTCAAACCCATCATCTGATCGACGAGGTAAAAACGAGATAGATTTACCAATTATTTAATCCAACCTTTCATATTTACTGGAAACCTTTCCGGGAAAAATAAGAAAAAAATACCGGATGAACATGATGAAATATGATTCATTATGTCCTGAGGCCGGTTTCTGTATAGTCAATCTTAAACTCTTGATCTCAACATCCAGTTTGAGCACTTTTTAAATTTGAGGATAAATGCTTGATCCCCTAATTAAAATGGTCCCTGTTGTTGAGTTGAATAACCGATTATTTATCTTTTAAAGAATAAAAAACTAATTCTTATCTTTAGGACGCATTCTCCAAGATGAAGGATGATGTGGTTCTAATAAATACTAGCAGAGGAGAAATAATTCATCTTCCTTCTCTCATCAAGGTATGTTTACTCCATCTATATAATAAAGCTCTTCGCTCATATATATATATATATATATATATATATTCGTATGTATATATGTTAGCTATAGCCAAATGGTTGGACCAAATGTGCTGAATTTTTTTCAAAAATCGATTTCTTATCCGATGGTGTAAACCTTTGATATTTTAAACTTTGGTTATATAATCTAGCTAAATTTCTTATTTGAAATACCAAAGTTCAACAACATCAGATCGCAAAGATATAGGGACAATCAAAAAATTTGAGTTTGAGGTAAGTTTTCATTTTTGTCGCCCTCGTTTCATTTAAAGCTGGTAATCATTGATTGTATCCGCAATGCACTATAGTTTCAGTAAAAGTAAATATTTCCATTTAATGGTAGCGCCGACTGAAGGATTCATAACTCTGACTGAATAATGAGATAAATAGAAATATAGATGTTACCACCATACTATTTCTATTGGTTCAGAATAGACAACAAACACATGAATGAACCCTGATTGGATCAGGCTCTAATGAACTCGGCATCCAGGAGTGAATGCTTGTGTCCAAATGTCCTAGCCGTAGCGTACACCAATTGAGTTATACACCGCAAAACTCGTCGTATGAGTCAATTACCCTTTCCAGCCTTGATGAGTACTTGGGAACAATATAAAAGTGTTCCCTTCGAAATATCACATTTAGAATTGGTAAACATTTGGAACCTGGAGCCTACCTTGGATAAAAGGAACTACAACTACCAAGTTCAAACTCTTATTTTCTAATCCATTTAATCTTTCAACCTGATGTCGCAATCTGTTGATATTTCAAACTAAGAGTTTATCTAAATCAATTGCTCAAAAGTTTGTAACTCTAAAGATCTGCAAGGATTAGAAAATTAGAGATATTCTTTGGAAGATTATCTAAAACCGGTGTTGATCAACATGAATGTTTAGACTGTTAAATAATAAAATTTGCAGGCGCTAGAGTCGAAGAAGCTGTGGGGTGTTGCCCTGGATGTGTTCGAAGGTGAGAAGAAGTACATCTTCCACGATAAATCCAAAGAAGGGTTCCAGGAGCACCCTGATCTAGCTAAGCTGGCAACCTTCGAGCATGTTATTCTCTCCTCTCATATTGCCTTCTATACAGACCAGGTATGTAGATTTATTTGTAACTATTTAATGGGATTGTTCACATATTTGAATAGTTTTAAAGGGATAGTTCACATATTTGAATATGTTTAAAGGGATAGTTCACATATTTCAATATGTTTAAAGGGATTGTTCACATATTTAATCATGTTTAAAGGGATTGTTCACATATTTGAATAGGATTAAAGGGATAGTTCACATATTTAATCTTCATGGGGTTTGTTACCAACTTGAAAAACAACAAAATTCCTCAATTCTTAAAATTAGGAATAACTGAAACTTACTTACTAATCAAAGATGCCCTGAAAGAGACTGTCATTTTAATTTTAAGGTACCCTCAATTTCAAAAGGGTTCTGTCCGATTCACAACTGACACTTAAGAGAATCCACAGTTGAAAATGTTTTAATTGGAAATACAGCTCAAGGAGGGTCATTTAAAATTATGTAAAAGAGTTTATGCTTTATATGATAGATATTTGATGGATAGATGGATATATCTAAAAAGATGGATATATCTACCTACAAAAGATGGATATATCTACAAAAGATGGATATATCTACAAAAGATGGATATATCTACAAAAGTTTCAAATTATCGGCCAACACTTTCTCTAACAATGTTCTTTTCTAGGCTGTAGAGCAGATAACAGCTAAAACTCTAGACAACTACGAGGCGTTTATTGGAAAAGTTGAAGAAGATAAAAAATCATTTATATGCTGAAGAAAAAAACATCACTTAGTTATGTTATAGAAAATAAGCATTAGTATTAGTAAGGTCGAAAAATATTGAAAATAAAAACAACATCAGTTGTTTTCACCATAAGTTCTGCTTTGACGGATAAAAATATTTTTTTTTTCGGCTTAACCCATTTTCTTCAGATTACGCAACCTAGATGTATTGTACTTCAATGTTTCTTGTTTACCATGACAGATAAAATTAAATGTAATTTATTGTTAAAATAATAAATATATTTGTTGTATCGGTATATTCAAAATTGAATCGTGAATGAGAGTCACTTGAAATTATTCGAATATTTGTTTTTCATTTCGAAATGCATACAATTAGGACAAAAATTTTATTCAATTGGACCCTAACAAGTTTAAAGAAACGCGCGTATTAAAAATAGGATCGTATAAAAAACGAATTTTAGTACTTTCTTCAAACTTAAACCTTTTAAATCATTACATCTTTTCAACCTGATAGTCGTAGATTAATTAACAATACAGATATTATGAACAAGAAACCATAAATCTAGAAAAGACGACATCTAGCGTTCTATCTGTTTTGTTAATCAAAGTGTTTCAACCTGTGACCTTTTTTATCTAATTTAA
The DNA here is from genome assembly GCF_000591075.1 of Eurytemora carolleeae. Classification (NCBI taxonomy): domain Eukaryota; kingdom Metazoa; phylum Arthropoda; class Copepoda; order Calanoida; family Temoridae; genus Eurytemora; species Eurytemora carolleeae. The sequence goes on from NW_019397411.1 coordinate 63,522, forward strand.
TAGTTAACTAAACTTCAGGTTTTAAATGAATCGTTATTGTTCGTATATTGCTCATGTAAACGTATGTACTAGAATCACTTAAAGGGACTGTAAAGGAAAAATGAAAGGGGGTAAAGGCTGAAAGCTAATCACTTTAGCTCTTGATCGCGACTGATGAAAGTTCTATCTGATGTTCCTATCTCGAGAAATTGATAGAAAACTGTAACAAATTTATACGAAAATTCATATATATACAATTTAGTATAGAAATGGTAGGTTTAAACAGATCATATTCAGCAAATATGCAACCAATCTGAAAACGAATATATCCCAGAGAAACCTAATAGTAATTTAGGTTTTCTCCAGGGGGCGGAAACGTCATGTATGTGTGTCTGTACCAAAAGAGTGTGTGTCAGTTTAAAGTACCGAAGGTGTGTACTGCAGGTTTATACAGTACGTAAGAATCTCGGTATTTGTATATGTACAGCCTAGGAGAGTACATTTGTTTATTGTTAATTGTTTAATATACATGTAATATATTATTTACATATTTTAGTCAACACTGTAAAGCCAAATTTTCATGCAAAGTATATACTTTGATTAAAGTTTACAATAAACTACTCGTTATTCAAGTTTAATTATAATCGACGACATTGTTCTACAATGTCCTTGACTGTAGTCATGAGTGTGTGTCTGTAACAGAAGATTGTGTGTTAGTTTAAAGTACTGCTCTGCAAAGCAGTGCGACTGGCTTTCTCATGCCAGACCAGCGCCATTTCCTTTCCCTTTATTCCTATACCCTGGTTTTCTCCGACTATTATTTTATAAATTTTATTTTTATTTTAAATAGATGTAGGTGATTATAATTTACGTATGACGTCGTCAGAACTCACAATGGTAATGCAGTATACTGGTCACGTGATACAGACAGGCCCACGTGACTAGTATACTGCACTCTCATTGGTGGGAGTTTTGCTGCATATAAAAATCCGGTAAATCGATTTTCGACTTACGCTCAAATAATTGGTTGTAACATAAAAAGTATGAGGCCTAGAAAGAAAAATTTCACATCATGAAATAACTGAAATATAGAGCTTTCGAATGACACCTTGATCGTAATGACCTTGAACGAAAACTGTTTCCTCAGTTACTAATACCCCTACTGCACAGTTTTTTTGAGACACCCTGTATATGAATTTTTGTATAAATTTGACTCAGTTTTATATCCATTTCTTTAGACAGGAACATCAGATATAAATTTCATAGGTCGCGATCAAGAGCTAAAGTGATTAGCTTTCAGCCTATACCCCCTTTCATTTTTCCTTTACAGTCCCTTTAAAATTGAACTTTTTTATCTTGATCATGGTTAAAATTATTGTAAACTTAAAAAAAGTGACCCTCCAATCTCCATGCATGAAAATATAGCAAAGACCGATAAACAACGGTACCCTGGAGACCTTAATCGGATCAAAAACTTGGAAACGTCGTTTTATCACTTTTTAAGTGTTAAATTCTGATATCTTCTCTTATGTTTCTTTTAAACAAATTATGCTCAGGTCAGTATTCACTGAGAAACCACAAATGAAAATTAACGGTTCAAATAATCTAAAAAACTAATAAATCTAATTCGTCCTTGTTTAGACAAACATTTCAAGGATACCGTTGTAAATCGGGCATTGTAATCTTTGTAATTACGCTTACAGGTGAACTTTCGAAAATTGTTCTGCAAGTCCTATAAGAGATGTTCTTGCGTAGATTCTAATCATGGAAGATGACATTTCAACTTGCTGCTTTCTCAGAAAAAAAACTGTTAAAGTTAATAACAGAATTTCAAACAAGTATTTACTGTAAGGAATATGCAGCAATTTCACTTATTCAGTTTAATGGGTCTGCTTGCGTCTAAAATGTAGTCTTCCTTTGCCAGAGTTTTCTGGTTATCATGCTGCATATGAATATTATAAAATAAAAGATTAAGTTAAAATTCAATTTTCTTAGCATTTGAGACTAAAATGAAAAGTTCATCAGTTTATTGTATGCCACTACAGTGAATCCCAGATATATGAATACATAGTAAGAGTTTTTTTATAATGTCGTATTTACATATTTAAGATCAAATGCCTCGTAAAAATGTGTTTAATATTAATATATCAATTGCATTCATATTTCAGGGCTATTAATTTACCTTGAAATAAAATAAAAAGAAGTTTCTTTAGAATTATCCAAAGACGCGGTCTAAGTTTAAATTGAAATTTTTTGTTGTTTAACGGAATTGCGCAGTAATTAACTGCATTTATTGCGTGCCATAAGGTTTAAATTGAATATGGTATAAAAAAACTAGAACACAAACGCAAGAAAGTTGGACCAAATTGCGCGCTACAACCGCAATTTTGTTACGTTTATTCCGTAATAATTGCGTGCAAGTAAAATCCACTTGCGTTTGAAACGCCATAAGATTAAGAGTACGATTAATTAGTTTTTTAAGATTAAGTGAGAGGAAACCTTAAACAAGATTACTTTCTAAATAGATTTATTAAGGGAGAGGAAACCTTAAACAAGATTACTTTCTAAATAGATTTATTAAGGGAGAGGAATCCTTAAACAAGATTACTTTCTAAATAGATTTATTAAGGGAGAGGAATCCTTAAACAAGATTACTTTCTAAATAGATTTATTAAGGGAGAGAAAACCTTAAACAAGATTACTTTCTAAATAGATTTATTAAGGGAGAGGAAACCTNAGGTTTTATTCGAATAGAAGCCTTATAAATAGGTTTACTCTAATAGAAGCCTTAAGGGTAGGTTTCATCCGAATAGAAGCCTCAAGAGTAGGTTTTATTCGAATAGAAGCCTTATAAGTAGGTTTAATCTAATAGAAGCCTTCAGAGTAGGTTTTATTCGAATAGAAGCCTTATAAATAGGTTTACTCTAATAGAAGCCTTAAGGGTAGGTTTCATCCGAATAGAAGCCTCAAGAGTAGGTTTTATTCGAATAGAAGCCTTATAAGTAGGTTTAATCTAATAGAAGCCTTCAGAGTAGGTTTTATTCGAATAGAAGCCTTATAAATAGGTTTACTCTAATAGAAGCCTTAAGAGTAGGTTTCATCCGAATAGAAGCCTCAAGAGTAGGTTATATTTTAATATGAGCCTTAAGAGTAGGTTTTATTCTAATATGAGCCTCAAGAGTAGGTTTTATTCTAATATGAGCCTTAAGAGTAGGTTTTATTCGAATATGAGCCTCAAGAGTAGGTTTTATTCGAATATGAGCCTCAAGAGTAGGTTTTGTTCTAATATGAGCCTCAAGAGTAGGTTTTATTCTAGTAGAAGCCTTAAGAGTAGGTTTAAATCTAAGAGGAGCACTTATAGAGTAGGTTTCATTCTAAGAATGGTCTCAGAGAAGCAGTTAGAAAATTGGTTTCATTCCGTAAAGTGTTTTTAAAAGTTTTTGTTATTATGCATGCATCGTTCTAAAGTGAGCCATTTTGTAAGTGCACTTAGTTTCATTTACATCATCAGTTTTTGGATATGACACTTCCGTCAATTATCAATTTATGTTCTGTGTTTTGTACACCCTAAGGAATATGGATATAGATTATACATAGTTTTGGACACCCTTTGGAATAAGGATATAGATTATATGTATATAGGTATGGACACCCTTTGGAATAAGGATATGGGGTATATATAGTTTAAGACACCCTTTGGAATATAGATATAGAGTATACGTAGTTTTGGACACCCTATGGAATATGGATATAGATTATACATAGTTTTGGACACCCTTTGGAATAATGATATGGAGTATATATAGTTTAAGACACCGTATGGAATATGCATATAGATTATAAATAGTTTTGGACACCCTTTGGAATAAGGATATAGATTATACATAGTTTTGGACACCCTTTGGAATAAGGATATGGAGTGTATATAGTTTAAGACACCGTATGGAATATAGTTATAGATTATAAATAGTTTTGGACACCCTTTGGAATAAGGATATAGATTATACATAGTTTTGGACACCCTTTGGAATAAGGATATGGGGTATATATAGTTTAAGACACCCTTTGGAATATAAATATAGAGTATGCGTAGTTTTGGACACCCTATGGAATATAGATATAGAGTGTAGATAGTTTTTGACACCCTTTGGAATTTAGATAGAGTTACGTAGTTTTGGACACCCTTTGGAAGGTGTGGTAACAGTTCACCCCATCAAGTTTCACCCAAAACGTTTCACCCAATTTTAGGTGAAATAACGTTTCACCCAATTCACGTTTCACCCAATACTACGTTTTACTGAAATTACGATTCACCCAACAAATGTTTCGTCCAAATTACACCTACTAAAGAGTTTCACCCAATTTTTTATTCCTCTAAATACATTGCACATGAATTTATTGACCAATTTCCGATCATAACTCATAAACTTTTGGAACGATTTGCCTCAAATTTTGATTGGTTTTGAATCGTAGGAATCTTCTGAGATGGGTAAAAAAATTCTAATCTGAGTGGGTCGACTCATATGTATTATGTACAAACATAGCTGGGTTCCCGAGCTAGTCAAATATATTAATGCATATTGTTGTAAATCCACAACTTTTGTACTCAAAATCTGCGAACCACATTTGAGCTCAACATGGCGGCGCAGTTACATGTAGCTAATTACATAAATGTTGAAAACGGAGGATATCTTGGCCTGGACCAAGCTACAATAGCTGGTTACAGTCAGGCGTGCCAACCCAAACTGGTCTAGAACTGAACGTCGGTCAGTCTGGATGGAAAATCTTAAGGTTGCACTCCAAACCTTCAATCCAAACTTCATCGAGGAGTTCATGTTTTGACTCCGAGAGGATACCTAACTTGAGCAGTACTAGAATAAAATATCAACTGTGTCCTTATGTATACAACTTTTATAAATTCAAAGATAAAATTTTTATAAATTCAAAATAAAATTGGTAAGAAATTTTTTTCTTGGGGGCCCCCCCCCTCAAAAAAGATTCATGAAACTCTTAAAGTAAGTGTAGTCGGGCGAAACGTGAGTTGGGTGAAACGTTATATGGGGTAAAACGTTATTGGGTGAAACGTTTTGGGTGAAACGTTAATGGATGAAACGTGATTGGGCGAACTTTGGAATATAGATATAGAGTATACATAGTTTTGGACACCCTATAGATATACGCTCTATGGAACATGGATATAGAGCATAGATAGTTTTGGACACCCTATGGAATATGGATATAGAGTATACATAGTTTTGGACACCCTATGGAATATGGATATAGATCATATGTATATAGTTTTGGACACCCTATGGAACATGGATATAGAGTATACATAGTTCTGGACACCCTATGGAATATGGATATAGAATATGTATATAGTTTTTGACACCCTATGGAATATGGATATAGATCATATGCATATAGTTTTGGACACCATATGCAATATGGATATAGAGCATATGTATATGGTTTTTGACACCCTATGGAACATGAATATAGAGCATACATAGTTCTGGACACCCTATGGAATATGGATATAGAATATGTATTTAGTTTATATACCGGAAATTTTGGGAATTCTTATTTATGAATATATAATAAACAGAGAGTTTTACTTTAGAGACTTACTAATTGAGTGTTACAAACCTAGTTATATTTATATCTTTATATCTTATTTATTTTCTTTAATAGAAGTTTTTTTCTTCGGAGAATCTGGATTCAATCAGAAATGATTAGAATTCTATCAAAATATTGTTCGAAGGACATGTTTTGAAGAAAATTATATAATTTCCCAGGATACTATGGACTATATATGCCTGCATTAAGTTTATTGAATTATCATAATTCTATCTCATTATTATTCAAAGGAATTGAGCCTTCGTCACAAACCAATCTTTCTAATCTTTGCAACTTGATGGTGTAAACCTTTGATATTTTATACTTAGGCTTATGATCTAACAGAATTTAAAATTTGAAATATCTAAGGTCTGCGACATTGGGTTCTAAAGATAAGGGATTAAAAAATCTTAGTTTCTGACAAAATCTCAATTCCTTAACACTAATAGACATCAGCTTCAAGGTGACATAACTAAAAGAAAATTATGTTTTTTTTTATATTATGGATCTCTCTAATTTCCAAAGTTGGTTTCTCATCTTATTCATGTAAAATCTGATTTATTAACCTTTTTTATTTAAATTTCAAAGCTTTTCAAATATTTGGAAGCAAAAATAAAGAAATAGGAAAATTCCAATTTGAGGCGAGGCTCCCTTGATGTAAGTGTTTATAATATTACATTCTTCTAATTAAAAATATCCATTTTTTCAACAGAATGATGTTCTGTCATTTACTTGTTATACATCTTTAAATTAAATCCCAAGCTGTAGGTTAATGAACGAATTTATAATGTTAATGAAAATTTGTCAATTTTAAACTAAACTAAGAAAAAAATGAATATTAATTGAAACTAATGTTAAAATATTTGCAAGTAGATAACTTTGGTAATAAATTTGAGTTCTGAATAATTTTAAATTAGGTATTATAATAAATGCAATAATATCCTTTCAAAAGAATATTCGATCCAAGAAGGTGAAACTATTTCCTTCGATATTTTAGTAGTTTAAATTAACCCGATGATAATTGTAGGAAACGGTGATTAAATATAATTGTAAGAAACGGTGATTAACAATAATTGTAAGAAACGGTGATAAGCAATAATTGTAAGAAACGGTGAATAACAATACTTGTAAGAAACGGTGATAAACAATAATTGTAAGAAACGGTGATAAACAATAATTGTAAGAAACGGTGATAAACAATAACTGTAAGAAACGGTGATAAACCATAATTGTAAGAAACGGTGATAAACAATAATTGTAAGAAACGGTGAAAAACAATAATTGTAAGAAACGGTGATTAACAATAATTGTAAGAAACGGTGATAAACAATAATTGTAAGAAACGGTGATAAACAATAATTGTAGGAAACGGTGATAAACAATAATTGTAAGAAACGGTGATTAACAATAATTGTAAGAAACGGTGACAAACAATAATTGTAAGAAACGGTGATAAACAATAATTGTAAGAAACGGTGAAAAACAATAAATTGTAAGAAACTGTGATAAACAATAAATTGTAAGAAACTGTGATAAACAATAAATTGTAAGAAACGGTGATTAACAATAATTGCAAGAAGAGGCGATAAACAATATTTGTAAGAAACGGTGATAAACAATAATTGTAAGAAGAGGTGATTTACAATAATTGTAAGAAACGGTGATTAACAATAATTGTAAGAAACGGTGACAAACAATAATTGTAAGAAACGGTGATAAACAATTATTGTAAGAAACGGTGATGAACAATAAATTGTAAAAAACGGTGATTAACAATAATTGTAAGAAACGGTGATAAACAATAATTGTAAGAAACGGTGATAAACAATAAATGTAAGAAACGGTGATTAAAAATAATTGTAAGAAACGGTGATTAAAAATAACTATAAGAAACGGTGATTAACAATAATAGTAAGAAACGGCGATTAAAAATAATTGTAAGAAACGGTGATAAACAATAATTGTAAGAAACGGTAATAAAAAATAACTGCAAGAAACGGTGATTAACAATAATTGTAAGAAGAGGTTATTTACAATAATTGTAAGAAACGGTGATTAAAAATAATTGTAAGAAACGGCGATTAAAAAAACTATAAGAAACGGTGATTAACAATAATAGTAAGAAACGACGATTAAAAATAATTGTAAGAAACGGTGATAAACAATAATTGTAAGAAACGGTAATAAACAATAACTGTAAGAAACGGTGATTAAAAATAATTGTAAGAAACAGGTGATAAACAATAAAGTGTAAGAAACGGTGATAAACAATGATTGTAAGAAACTGGGATATACAATAATTGTAAGAAACAGTGATTAACAATAATTGTAAGAAACGGTGATAAACAATAACTGTAAGAAACGGTGATAAACCATAATTGTAAGAAACTGGGATAAACAATAAATTGTAAGAAACGGTGATAAATAATGATTGTAAGAAACTGGGATATACAATACCTGCATAGAACAAGCGACGCTGTTTTAGAGTCTGAAAACGACCCGCACGACCCCAAAAACGGGCGCCGGCCCGACCATATTTTAGTACTAAGAAGAGAGTCGTTTTTAGACCGTAAAGACCCTGAATCCGTCTCTCCTCAAAACGGATGGGTGTCGGGTTTCTGTCACGGCAGGGGGCCATTATCTCGCTCAATATTTATTACTTTGGCGCCATATGTCTGCATCTGCAAGCT
>NW_019397412.1:0-20727 GCF_000591075.1 Eurytemora carolleeae
ACTCCCCTCACTACCACCCCCCGACTCTTCCGTAACCCTTTCAACCATAAGTTTCTTTTCAAATTGCTCTTTCGACCTAAAAATCAATGAATGTGTGGTGTTAAAATTAAAATGAACACATGTTCGGCATTTTTACCTTATATATCTTTGATAAAATATTTTCAAAATTAAAATACGCTTTTCACCTTACAGTTGCATTTTAGTTGGTGGACTAGACTTTCCGTATCCAGTGTCCGAATTTAATGAATTTGAGCCGTGTCTCAAATCCCCCAAAAACCGGTTTCAATTGAGTGCCGGCTTAAATCTTGAAAAATTTATTACTATTTTAAGTGCAACCAACCAAATTTGAGCCGCGGCTTAAATTTAAGCCGCGGCTCAAATTCTTTAAATTCGGCCTCAGAAAATATTATTATAACATTTTCCAATCGGTCAACTACAATTTCCGTATCCAGATAATATTATAATATTTTCCAATCCAATTTCATTAATTTAACAAAGGGACTTGTTTTAGGATTTTTGGAAACAATCAGTTATACGACCTAAAAAATCGTTCAAAGAATTGAGTCTTTGCCACTTAATGAAATTTTCTAATAATTTATAATTTTATAATCTTTGGAACATGATGGTGATATTTCAGATTGTTCCAATAAAATTCAAAGTTTGAAACACCTTGTCTACGACATTGTGTTGTAAAGATATACGGATTAGAAATTCAGAGTTTTTGGCAAAGACTCAGGGGATATGAATATAGGGAAGGGAAATGGCGTTGGTCTGGCATGAGATCCAGTCGCACTGCTTTGCAGACGAGTTCGTAATTTCACACGCACACTCTTTTGGTACAGACACAAGGAAATTGCAGAACAATGTCTTCAATTATAATTAAGCTTGAATAACGAGTAGTTTATTGCAAATTTTAATCAAATTATATTCTTTACATGAAATTTGGCTTATATAGTGTTGACTTAAATATATAAATAATATATTACATGTATATTATTTATTTTTAAGTAAACAATTAATAATAAACAAATGTACTCGAGCCTAGACTGTACAAATACCGAGATTCTTATGTACTGCACACGCCTTCGGTTCGTTATTACATACACATACACGTTTGGTACATGACGTTTCCGCCCCTTGCAAAGACTCGATTCCTTTATAAATAATAGTAATGAAAAATCATAAATTTGATAAAGTGATAGTATCCGGTGTGATAATTCCTGGGTGTTTCATCGGTGGTAAGCGAATATATTACTACAATGAAGACGACTTTTTAATTTGATAAAGTGATAGTATCCGGTGTGATAATTTCTGGGTGTTTCATCGGTGGTAAGTGAGTATACCACTACAATGAAGACGACTTTTTAATTTAAGTTTTGATGGTTAACAAGCTTTTTTCGAATTACAAGTTTACAAATAATAAAAGAAAAGATTTTTTAATTGACAGCTTCTCTTGACTTCAATGTTTTTGTGTGTCCATGCTGCAGTTTAACAGCTAATCAAAATCAAAATTGAATTCGAAAGTCGTCTTCATTGTATTGATATAATCGCCTACCACTGTAGCAAAAGCACTGGCTCATTTTAAATTTGATTTTAACGGAAAAGGTTTGTTCTATTTAATTGTTATTTTTTAAATTTAATCTTTTATACTTTTGATTTTTCTCCGATTATTTATTTCTTATAAAATATGAGGCACATTAAACGAGTTATGAACTTATGATAATTTATTTTTAAGTAATTCTTAAATTACAGTACAGCAGGTGTCAAATTTTAAAGTTTAAACACATATGTTGTTAATCTTGATCTTGATTACTCAAACATTTCAAGATTAAAGTTGGGACAACATTTTAAATGACAGATAACAAAAGCAAGTGTCCATTTTATACGGTATTTTACAGCCCAGCAATTTACATTCATGTGCTGAAATATGGCTGTTTTAAAGGGACTGTGGGCGGAATTGCTGGTGACGCTTTATTTATAGAGTGGAAATAGAATACATAATTCACAACCATTGGCTAATCAAGGATGAATCACATCATAGATTAATTAACAATAACAGATAAAATACTAAATGTCGTCTTTTCAAGATTTAGGTATTTTTTGTTCACAATAAAAATAGAAATAAAACAAATCTTGAAAAGACGACATCTTGTGTTCTATCTGGCTGTTATTGTTAATTAATCTATGAATCACAAATAAATCCTAGTTTGTCTGGATAAAATTCATTATTTTCAATTGTGAGTTCTCTTGAAATTCCCTTTTAATCCAGTTTATGGACGTTAAAAAAAATGCCAAAAAATAACTTCTGACACCCCTAGGCTTTGTTCGGCTATATAATTCACCAAAACCATACTGCAGTCCTTCAATTATTATTTATTCTGAACATCCCAGGGAAAGATTTTACACCTTCTTTGCATAATTAAAAGGACACCTATATTATAGTATAGTTTTCAGGCACATTTATCATTTAGAAGTTTGAGAGTGAGTGTGGAATTAGGGGGGGGGTGTGAAAAGGGGGAGAATGACAAAAATATGATGGTGAGAGAGGGGGGGGGGGGGTATAAAGATGGGAAGTTTTATTTCGTATACTTTTTATATATTTTATCGTTTTATCCTATAAAGTATAGCACAATCGGTTTAACCCTAAATGACACCCTAACCCTTCCTAGAAAAGACCTTTATAAAGTAAAAAATAAAAATGAATTTTTAAGGTTTGAAACAATTGCAAGAAATAGACAACATTATGTACATATCATAATAATATTTCGACTTTACATTCTATGTACAAAATCTGGTTGTGTTCAAATTTGTTGTGCTCACAGTTCTAGGAATTGGGATATTTATGAATCTATATATATAAAGTTAAAACCTTTGGGTGTCTGTTTGTTTGTATGTCCAATCGTAACTTAGGAACTCCTTGACCAGGTTGCCTAAAAGTTTGATTGGGAAATTCGGAAGAGTTACGGAAATGTTCCTTGGCTTGTTTTGAGATTTTAAGTTAAGTCTGCCCACTTTTGAGCTAAAATCGTAATTTACGACCAAGCGCAGGTAAACGGCAGGAGTAACTATGAGTACCCTGGGCAACGCTGTGATATCAAACTAGTTTTCATATAAATTTGTACTCTGCAGTCCCAGTAAGGCCATTTTTTATCATATGAGCAAACAAACATTATTACTATTTCCCCAATGTCTACCCTTTCTCCATCAATTCCCCCATGCATTATTTCCCCCCACACGTCCCCCTCCCCCACACACATGTTCCCCTCACACTATTCTAAAGCTAAGTATCTTGTGATGGTACTGATGATATATTTCTATGCAGATTGTATTATGGGGTTAATGTATTATGACCATATTGTTAATAGAGTTGACTATATATATATATATGTAGATTTAGTTTGTCTGGGTGGGTGTTTGTTTGTTTTTATCCAATCAACATCAACACAGCTGAACCGATCGGGCCCAAATTTTGGGACCTCACGTGACCCCAGGGAAACCGTTAACGAAACGGCTAGAAAAAGTACTCTGATGTAGTTTCATTGTATTAAAAACCCTAGTTCTTCATTTCAAACAAATCTGGTGCAATCTTCCTATCAGGTTTTTGACTTTGACTTTTAAGTTGTTTGACTTAGATTTCCCTTCATTTGATTTTTTTAGACAATCGTCTTCCTTTAGGAAGACGACATTCAGATTTTCCAAGACTCATTACCATTTAAAAGTGGTTTGCCATTTTCGCTTTAAATTTTAGTTAAAAATGCATATCTGAAAATGAAAGAGAAAACTGGACGACCATATTTTCTTATTTTCTTATTCATTACTATTGCATGTAATTTTACAAGACAATTTAAAAGTCGTCTATGATCTTTCTGATTTCATTTAGACATCCAGTCGTCAACCTCTTTACATATGTATGGTTCTTGAAACAATAATCACAAAATTCTCCTAGTTCTGGGATTTCCAGACTGTGGTCTGTCTATTTGGCGAAATCTGGAGAATACTGCCATGAACATATTCCCGGTAATACTGAGAGCACAAAAATGGGCAGACCACATTTTGGAAATGCCAAATATAGAAATAAAAATTATCTTTAGAATTTTACTTCTAAACTTTGGTTTACCAATAAATGCCATAAATTATTTAAAACATTAAAGACGACCTTCAAGTCATTTTCTACTGTCATGTTTCTTGGAACTCCCTGTATTTATAACATAATTTTTTGGTTCGCAGTGCTAAAAAGGTTCTTGAGCCTTTTTAGATTATATTTTGTCCCGAGCTAATTAAAAAGGCGAGAACCTTGATTCGAGAACAAGAGAAAATTAAAGTCCAAAAACTTTTCAGCACTGCGAACAAAAAAAAGTGTTAAAAGTAGTTATTTCTTAAAAATAATATTGTAATCCGGTAATTTTATAAAATGTTTGTGTACTTTTCTTCATACAATGTTTATTTTTAGATATAATAAATTTTCTACAAAATGAGAAATAAAAATCTATAAAAATATAAACAAATTACATGTACTTATAAATCGATACCTGAATATAGTAATCTGCACACACATATAGTACATATAAGTAAGTGAATGTGTATTCGCTCTAAATGCACAGTTAAATATGTAAATACTATAATATTACACACAATACAGGCTGGATACGACATATTAAGCCGACTTTTAATGGGACAGTTATCGGTAAATAAATTTGACAGGAATAAAGGAACAGTCGGCAATAAATGCAGAGTAGAGAACATATAAGGTGTTACAAAAACTGTTCTGAAAATACTTTGTTAAAAATTTGTTGACAATAACATCATTTTTTAACTACTTGCTGTCAATACTTTTAAAATCCCTTTTTTAGGAATATATTTTCAAGCACCCACCCCCCACCCGGCCCTGTGTTAGCCCCAGGCCTAAAACGCCCCATGATATAATGAAATTTCATTTATTTAACTCCGGGTTCAGAGAGTTGAAACCATTTAACAAACAATTTATAAATATAATTGATTATTCCTCAACAAAAGGTTTGGCTGGNACAATGATTTATGGAGGACATTAAGGTTTTGAAAATTAAAATAGTTGTAATTAAAGGGATTGTTTAGATATTTAAGAAAAGATTCAGCTGCCAAATATTTTAGCTTTCTTAAAAGTGAAAATAAAAACCGATGAATCGTTCGTTAGTTTTAAACCCTGTAAACCTATCCTTTCACTCAGCAAAAAATGATATTTATTTACCTTATTATTGATGCTTTTGTAATTAAAGGGAGTTTTCGCGAATGAAAGAGGTTATAGGCTTATTGCGATAAAAATGCGCTTTTGATCGCGTCTATAAGGAGAAAATTGTTAAAAACAATTCACACCGAAGAACGCAGCGTCCATACAAATTCGGAAAGATGCAACATTCAACTCAGATCGTAAACAAATCATTCAGATATTACAAACAGTAGTCATCGATTATTTTTCGACGCATTCGTATATAGTTAAAATTTCATAATATTTTTGATTTTTTTTAAAAATAATTTTGTTGGCACTGGATTTTCGAACATTCCTGGAAAGTATGAAAATGTCGTCTTCATTATCAAAAATCCTCGAAACAGGAATACATGTTTTCAAAAAGTAACTCTCAGATCATGAAAAATACAAAATATTATGAAATATCAACTATTTACGAATGCGATGAAAAATAATCGATGACCATTGTTTGTAATATCTGAATGATTTGTTTGGAACTAAATTGATTTGTTTATGATCCGAGTTGAATGTTGCATCTTTCTGAATTTGCATGAACACTACGTTCTTCGGTATTAGACGTTTTTAACAATTTTCTTCTTATAGACGCAAGGGATAAAAGTAAGATTAGTAGCGATCAAAAGCGCTTTTTTATCGCATTTAGCCTTTACCCACTTTCATTTTTCGCGAACACTCCCTTTAAAAACTTAAATTTTTCAATCTATACTTTCGGATTTCTATAACAGAGTCAATTAAAAAAGTTTTTATTTTCTTTACTTATTTTGTCAATTAAAAGGTACACTAATTACTCAATTAACTAAATTTACCAATTGTTAAAAGACAATTTTTATTTATAATTAAAAGGTTTGTTTGATTGAAATCAGTATAAACATTTTTGAAAAAATGCATCATAGATTAATTAACAGATAGAACAAAATATGTCGTCTTTTCAAGATTTTGGGGTTTTTCGTTCACAATAACCCTGAGACAGAAGCCAAAATGTGTCACGCGGATGCTCCAGAGAGAAAGTCTGTTCTACTCCGCATATGCGCATAACTCCTTTGGGCTTCTGCCTCATGGTTAGCGTGAATGAAAAACCCCTAAATCTTGAAAAGATGACATTAATGTTCTATCTGTTATTATTAACTAATCTATGCAATACATGTATTCGCTATGACATTGGTTCAGCAATGGAGTGAATGCCAGCTATCCACACGTGTTTTTACCTCCAACACCCCAAATGACGTCAGAAAATGGTGATTGCGGCATGCGCTTACCCAGCATCCGACCCAACCCCATTTCGTCTATGTATGCTAATTTTAGACGAATGCAGCATTAGTTTACTTTTCCAGACGTTATGGCCAATATAGCTTTAGTAGAAGTAAATATTTCCATTTACTGATAGCGCTGATTGAAGGATTTATAACTTTGATTGGATAATGAGATAGATAGAAAGATAGATGTTACCGCCATACTATTTCTATTGGTTCAGAATAGACACCAAACACATGACTGAACCCTGATTGGATCAGACGCTAATGGACTTGGCATACAGAAGTGTGGCATCTGTCATTTTTTTGGTGACAGTGGTGCATTTTCTAACCGGAAGTTGTGAAAATCTATCGAAAAAAATGAGTTTTTTACAATTTACTCTTTACTTTATATATTAAAGTATATACGGACATTGGTTCATACAGTTGTAAAAATAAATTTCTTCGCCTCACATGACCCAAAATTACAAAAGTTAGCTTTCATCAAAATCCAATTCTTATTAAATTTAGAAAATCCACGAATATATTTTTTAAATCTACGTTTTTTGTTTTTGTTTTACAATGTATACAAAGAGAAAAAATGTTCACAATGAAGACGACAATCCATTCATATTTGTTCGTGGAAGACGACAATCCCCTTCATATTTGTTCGTGGAAGACGACAATCTCTTCATATTTGTTCGTGGAAGACGACAATCCCTTTATATTTGTTTTTGGGAGACGACAATTCCTTCATATTTGGTCGTGGAAGACGACAATCCCTTCATATTTGTTTATGGAAGACGACAATCCCTATACATTTGTTTATGGAAGACGAAAATTCCTACATATTTGGTCGTGGAAGACGACAATCCCTTCATATGTATTGGTGTTAGAGCATTCTTAAAAGAAAAGTTTAAAACATCTCATATCTAAAAATAGTAGAGATTGAACCTGGTTATACATAATACAGTACATAATGCAGTACATAACACATACAACTCTGTAATAGAAAGACGAAAGTTACAATTTTAAATAGTCCATGCATATTTTACTTAATAAGTTACTTTCTAACAATATCAAATACGCATAAGATTGCTTAAATCTGGTCCTCATATTCCTCATATAACCATTTCAAACACTTGGAGTGATTAACAAGAGAAATAATTTACATTTTAAAAGATTTATTATTTTGGCAGCATAGAACAAATATTTGCGCAAAAGAGATGCATACAAACTCAAACAAATATATTATTTTTGTAACATTTGAAAGGAAAAAAATGAACATCTGATTTTATTGCACATTTTGTTTTAACTTGTGCTGGAAACTTTTGAACCAGGATCTTCAGCGCTGCGATATTTGTTCCTGTAAATGGTTCAGCCATAGACGTTTATTCTGAATAGTATTTGTAATCGTAATCATTGCCTGAATTTGGTCTTGTGATCACATTTCCAGGTTTAGGTTTAGGCGTTGGAGCAGGAGTAGTTGGGGTAGAGGGTTTAGGACTGGAACTCTTTTCTTCAATAGGAGCTGGGGTAAGGATAGGTTGTGCTGAAACAGATGTTTTATAACAAAATCCATAGTAATTCATGAGAATAATAAAAAGCATGACAATGATATTATTATCAATATTATGTGATATCAATATCAAAAAGGTTCAATACTATAAGTTTCGTGAGTTAGTGATAATAATAATTTATAATAATGATAATACTAATAATAATAATAATAATAATAATAATAATAATAATAATGATAATAATAATAATAATAATAATAATAATAATAATAATAATAATAATAATAATAATTACCTGCTAAATTGTTGGTGTCCGTACATTTCCCCTCAATACAGCAAGTTTGTTTACAAACACCATTAAGACAAGCTACTGTACAGGATGCTCCTCCCTGAGGAGGTGCAGCAAGTAGACCAGGTGCAGCAGGTAAACCGAAGCCAGGTAGAAGAGAAGGAAATATAACAAACCCTTCTTGTACACTAATCAACTAAAAATGATAAATTCATAAATGCTATTGCAAACTTTTATTTTTTGAGTAAAATTTGTTTGTCTCTGTTTGTCCTACTCTTGTCCTGTCCTACGTTTTTCTCTTTCCTACGTACGTTTGTCTCGTAAGAGGCTTGTCTCTGTCCTATGTTAATCCTGTACTACGTTTGTCTCGTAACACGAACGTCTCTGTCCTATATTTGTCCTTTACTACGTTTGTCTCGTAACACGAACGTCTCTGTCCTATATTTGTCCTGTACCACGTTTGTCTTGTTCCACGTCTCCCGTCCTACGTTAATCCTAGAGCCAATTAAAAAATATTCTTTCAAGTAAAATTCTTCCAGGGTTTTAAGCGTATCATGTAGTTTGATTCTTACTACAGAGGAGTTTAAGGCAAATGAGGAACAAAAAATATATTTTTTTAGTATTAAATTCTGAAAAAAAATTTATCTTCTCTTTAACGTAAATTCGAGAGTCACTTTAATGGAGTAATCCCAAATAAAAATAAACAATTTTCGGCGAGAAAATAATGACATCTCATTTAGTATTATCTGTAAATGGTTCATAGGGTTCCGTTGTGAATTTAAGTGCCAAGAAAATATTTTATATTTTACCTGAGATGCCAGAAATAAATGAAGCAGAAGAATCATGTTGATCAGAGATGAATCTTGTTCCAGAGATTTGAACGATATGAATGCTCAAAGCTTACTGCTGAACTTGCAGGTTTACATTCGTTACCATGCTCCCCCCTGTTCTTCAGTTGACCGCTGCTATGTCTGATTCACCAGACAGGAGGGGGGGGGGGGGGTCCAGTGTGTTGTAGTGGACACCTCCCCTAGGGTGCCCCTAAATATGTAATATTTTTTTATGTTTGTTTTATGGACACACTTATTTGTATCGACAAAAAACGGCCTCTTGCGTAGAAACGGATTATTCGTGAACCTACAGTGATAACCAGAAAACTCTGGAAGAGAAAGACGACTTACAGAATCAACTTTGAAAAATCCGATTAGCATGATAAACAGAAATTGTGAAGTGTAAACAGACTCATTTCACTGAATTAATAAGTGAATAATAAAGCTATTTGCTTTGTAACATTATCAAATACACTTGAGTATTCCTGTAATGTCGTCTTCCTATTCCATTGTTTTCTGGTTATCACTATATGTTATTCGAGAGGGGGAAGGGGGGGGCAGTTTTCGTTACATTATTCACGTTTGCACAATATTGCCGTTTAACATTTATATACATACAGTTCACGTCTCTGTTTTGTATAACACAAATTGACAATATTAAATGCATGTTTCAAATTTTGTACAAAGCCAAAATTTGAAAGAAAACTTGAAAGGAATATGAATACACTTTTTTCATTCATTGCTTTGTTTAAAAAGTTAGCCAGTGGCTGCTGTTGCCTTTGTAAACAAAGGGGGGGGGGTGGAGGACAAATTTGCAAATACAATTCTTGCATCTTGAAGATGAGTGCATGCAATTCCAGCTGTTCAGGGAAATAAAGATTTTTAAATGTGCATTGTGCAAATTTTGAAATATCTCAATTAAATATGAGCATCTTGAAGTTTAATAGGTTTAAAGGGACCATTTATTAACACAAGCAGTGGCCAATTTACAATAGTAACTTGGTCTGGTCATGGATGAATGATATATCCTTATTTTTTCACCTAAAAATTTATTATTTTTTTAATTATGGTTCTCCTTTCTAAGTGACAGCTGACACTTTCTAGATTAAAAGGTTAATTTTCCTAATTGTTTCACATAAAGAGTTTTAAAGCGTACTGACGCAAACATGACACTGATTACGTGGATATAGTCCCATTAACACTGCACTAATTAACAGTCTAAACCTTTTAAACGTTTCAGAAGAAATATATAAGGCAAGAGAATGGTTTAATTTCATACTTAGATAAAAGGAAGAAATAGATTTTTAATTTTAAAAAAGATTTTTTTATTTTTGTTTTAGTATTATTATAACTCTAGCTCATTCTTATCCCTATCCAAATATATATAAAGTTAAAATTGACATAATCCAAATATCAAACTCATAATCTTTAAGAAATAGGGTAATATTAAGCAATGGCCATTCATTACTATTAAAGCCTATACAATACATATTCTATTTTGTACACATTTTTATGAATATACAGGGTGTCCCACGAAACATGACAGTTGGTTAATAGTTTAGGAAGTCTTCTTCCATAATATGGGTTAAGTTATTTAAGACCAAAGAGAATAATAAAAAATATTATATGGGAGTCATATTTAGTAAAATTGATTTCAAAGTAAAATATATTTGAGCAAAAGAATTCTTTAACGAAATAAACTGTAAAAACCTTAAACATCTAATACACCATATGGAAGAAGACATTCAAAACTATTTACCAACTGTCATGTTTCATGGGACACCTTATTTTGCATTCGATGTTGTTATAGTATTAGTAAATAGTTTTACCAATAGCTTGAAAATAGCTTATTAAGTTAACCCTATTCAGGCTGACGTCTGGTTAACCCAAAATAGGCTGTGGCGGGGGGTGGTCATATAGGGACTCCCTTGATGATCTTGTAGAATTACTCTCTTTGGTTGACCTAATGCTAGAGTTGACGATCTTGTAGAATTACTCTCTTTGGTTGACCTCCTGCTAGAGTTGATGATCTTGTAGAATTAGTATCTTTGGTTGACCTCCTGCTAGAGTTGATGATACAGGAACACCATAAACTGACCAAAATCCATCAAATATCTTCAACTTTGACTCCGGCCAGACAGAGCTATATGTGACCTTTGAAGACTAGTTCGCGGAACATCTTTGTTTTGCAAAAACAACAATATTCTCATCATTGCACTGTAATCTAACGTCAGCTCAATCTGCAGAATTGTAATTTGGAAATCAACAATACCAAAAATCTAATGATTCATCCATGAATTTAATTTAAAGATTTACAAACCAAAAAGTACGCGGTGTTGCCCGGGCCTGTCAGCCTTAACTTTGTGTTATTGCCCGTGTCCGATATCCTTTACTTTTTGCGGTTGCCCGTGCCTGTCAGCTTTTAGTTTGTACGGTTGCAAATGCCCATCAATCTTTGTGCTGTTGCCCGTAACCCTTAGCCTTTAACTAAAAGACATATCTTCACTTTTATTCATCTACAGTGATAACCATAAAACTCTGGAATAGGAAGACGACTTTTAGAATCAAGTTTTAACTTTGAAAAGTTTAATAACCATGAAAAACAGCAATTGTGCAGTGTAAACAGACCCATTTCACAAAAAAAGTAATTTTGTCTGGTAAAACTATTTGCCTTGTAACACCATCAAATACACTTAAGTGTTGCAGTAATGTCGTCTTCCTATTGTTTTCTGGTTATCACTGTATACAAATATAAACAGGGAGATCCATAAACTATGGAATAGAAAGGTGACTCGAGTTATGATTTTAAAAAGTTCCGTAAACATGAAACACACAATTGTGCAGTGTACACAAGCACATTTCACCCTATTTCAATTGGGCTATTTTTGTCTAATATAGAGGGGGGGGGGGTCTTTTCCACCCACCCCCCTTTATGATTCTGCCCTTAGAATTGAGTGAAACATACACTCGTCCAATTTTTCAAGGCCTGCTCATTTAAAAAAAATATACCTCTATCTTTCATGGTTGGGGTGCATGTGAGAATTTTAAAAAAGTTCTAAAAGTAATTCTAGAAAATGTTCAAAAATATTTTTTTTACTTTGGACAAAAAACAACATGTGACACATTTTATTACATCCATTTTTCAAGGGCTTTTCATGTATATAAATGATAGCCCTGTGGCTTAATAAATAAAAAAGTTATTGACCATTTCAGATTTTTTTTAACCACCCATCCGCCGTTTGACTGTCCTCCACCCTACCTTATGTATCAAAAAAAAAATTTAACAAAATTTGTTTAAACTATAAAGCTGAAATAGTTAAGAAGTTTTAGCGTTCTAATGTCAACCTATAGAAAAAAAAACACAGGGAGGGGGATAAAAACAACCGCCCCCCCCCCAATTGCGGAAGGGTTAACAAAATACTTTGTAACTCGCAAGACTATATCTTCATCATTTAAAGGGAATTGTAGTGAATCAGACATGCCCGTTAAAATGAGTAAATGACGATATGCATTGTTTCTAAGCATAAATTTATAGAGAAATCGCAATTTAAAAGAATACTTTTACACACTCCCATATGCCGAATCCATAGCGCCTAATCCAATCAGGGTTCAGTCATGTTTTTGTTGTCTATTCTGAACCAGTAGAAATAGTATGGTGGTAACATCTATCTTTCTATCTATCTTATTATTCAATTAGAGATATGAATCCTTCAATCGGCGCTATCAGTAAATGGAAATATTTACTTCTACTGAAACTATGGTGAACAGTAAAGATAAAATTAATATCTCATTATTTCTTTATCAAACAAAGCTTTTCAGGGTACGGTTGTGAATATGAAATGTCACTTCATAAAGAAAAGTCACAATTAAACTTGACATACAGGGTGTCCCACGAAACATGAAAGTTGGTAAATAGTTTATAATGTCTTAAGGAAAAAATTTGTTTTGTTTAATACCAAAGACAATAATAAAATATTATATGGGAGTCATATTATTATAAAATTAACTTTAAAGTATAATATATTTGAGCAATAGATTTCTTTCACGAAATGAACTGCAAACAGCTTTTAAAATCTAATACAGTGTATGGAAGACGACATTTAAAACTATTTACCAACTGTCATGTTTCGTGGGACACCCTGTCCATACAGCCCCTTTAAGGGTTGAGTTTAAAAAAAAATATTTCAAGTTTTAGATAGATTTTCTTTAAAAGTTAATATTTCCCTTTCAAGTTTTAAACTTTAATGGTTGGTCTACCCAAAATGTGGCAAACTACGCATGCTACGGATGTGGAAGAATCCGTTTACGCATTTTCATGTGCGTACACTATTAAATTGGTTATATAGGTATATAGAATATACTAGCGTGAGCAATTTGCGTATCTTTACACAGAAAAGAGCATGCACGTGTTTCATTTTTGCGTCCAAATATTATTATACAGCAGGGGGTCCCAGGAAGAGACAAACTTCCCACAAGCCCTATAATTCACATGGAAGACCTAACAGTCCCAAAAGTTCCAAAAGTCCTTGCAATCTCGAGAGGTACTCCATAGTACCAAAACGCTTCTAATTCCACTAATCACTAAAGTCAAACAGTCCCATGAAACCAAGAGTGTCCCATTAGGTTTAGTAGTCCACAAAGTCCAAGGATTCCAATAAAGCCCAAAAGTACTAAGAGTACACGAGTCTAAAAAGTGACAGGAGTTCGTGTAGTCTCATAAAGTCCAGGAGTCCCAGGAGTCCGAAGAATTCCAAAAGTCCCAAAGTACTCCCTAAGGTCCCAGTAGGGTCAATTCAATTCCCTCAGGAGTTCTAGGAAACCCATGAATTTACAAATCATCTCTTCAAAATACGAGTTAATTTCTTAACTTAAAGTGCATCAAAATTTATAGGGCGAACTTAAATGCATTATCGTAAAGATTTTTGGAACGCCATTTTTTGTTGTATTAACGAGTAAATATGACAAAGGTCAGAAATATTTGATCAGGAAAGATTTGATTGGATGGAACGTATTGTGAGGAAGTATATTGAATTGATTGTACTTGATCATGATTGATCATGATATAAGTATATTTAATCATGAATAATCATGAATTGAGTATATTTGATCATGTATGATCACATATATTTAAAAATGAACGATCATGGATTAAGTATGGTTGATCATTTTAGCACATTTGATCAGGAATGATCATGGATTAAGTATATGTATAGTATATGTATAAGTATAGTTTAAGCATATTTGATCATGAATAATCATGGATCAAGTATATTTGGGGTGAGTATATTTGATCATGTATGCTAATGGATTAAGTATATATGATCATAAATGATCATGGATATTGTATATTGTATCATGTATGATCTTGGATTAACTATATTTGATCATGAATAATATTAATAGATTGGAAGATCATGAATTATCATGGATATATCATATTTGATCATGTATGATCTTGGACTAGGTATATATTTGATCATGAATAATATTAATGGATTGGTAGATCATGAATTATCATGGATATACTATATTAATGATCATGTATGATCATTAATATATTATATTTGATCATGTATGATCATGAATTTAGTATATTTGACCATGTATGATCATAAATTTAGTATATTTGATCATGAATGATCATTGTTATAGTATATTTGAACATGTATGATCATGGATTGAGTATTTGATCTCGAATGATCATGGATTTAAACTAGAAAACCGAAAATTGTGAATATGGCAGGGGACGCGAAGCGCCCTACGATCATAGTTTTAAAAATTTGCTAAGAAATATCGATTCAGTGAAAGCTTTAAACATTTTAAGTTTGCAGAGATGTACTCGTCGCAATGATCGTCGATTTCAAAATTTTAAAACTAAAGCGTATCTACAAATTCGTATGTCACAATTTTATAGATATAAAGTTGCAAATTAAACAAAATTAAAACAATAAAAATTCTAAAGTTTTCTGGTTAACACTGTATAGGACAAGTTTTGCCCCACAAACTATTTTAACCCTTCACCTTTTTAGTAAAATTCTGGTTGTACAAATTTGAAAAATCATGCTAATATTTTGGTCTTGTGGGTCCACACGCTAAACCTTTCCATCAGCCAAATTCATGATAACGGATCAAGTTTAAATAAGAGGTTAATTCATAGAGTACCAAGACAAGCACAGTGCACGCTCTCACGCTAAAATTCATGAAGTTTTTTCAAATTGAAGATATATACAAGCGAGCTGTAATAATTATAAGTGTTTTAGTAATTTAAAATCATGATGCCTATAGAAGTAAGGACTTGCAACACTTAAAAACCGGTCTTAAAAATTGATGCACTATTTTCATAGCTATCTGAATCTCTGTGCAAGAAAGTCTAGATTTTGATCAGCAGCGTTTGTTATCGTGATAACGATAATTCTATGGGTGAAAACTGAACCTCACGCATATCCGCCAAAGTTTTGGTTTAGTTTTTTTTTCTGTGGAGCGTGCACATTTTTATTAAGTTTCCTTTCTGTGTTTTCTGTGGAGTGTGCACATTTTTATTCAGTTTTTTGTTTCTGTGTTTTCTGTGGAGCGTGCACATTTTTATTCCGTTTCCTTTCTGTGTTTTCTGTGGAGTGTGCACTTTTGTATTCAGTTTCCTTTCTGTGTTCTCTGTAGAGTGTGCACATTTTTATTCAGTTTCCTTTCTGTGTTCTCTGTGGAGCGTGCACATTTTTATTCAGTTTCCCATCTATGTTTTCTGTGGAGTGTGCAAATTTTGATTCAGTTTCCTGTCTATGTTTTCTGTGAAGCGGGTACATTTTAATTCAGTTTCCTTTCTTTGTTTTCTATGTCCAGGTTTCGTCTGTTTCAAGTTCAGATTCATTTCGTCGAATCCGCTCTACTCACACGCGGCCCGGTATACGCATCAGAATAAGCATCCCATGCAAGTTGCGTATTTTTAAAGATGGGCACTGACGCATCTTTCAGTCATAGGAAACCTTGCCATCAGAAAACACCGCGTACGCTGTTTTTGCGTAAAGACAAAGTACACAGGAAAAGAGTTTGAGATTTAACATCTTTAAACATGAAATACTAAATAAAACTTTAATTCATTTTATAAAAAATTTAAATCTTCATGATTTTATCAGATTTATTTTCAGCGTAATTAGATATATCTTCTTTGGATTTTACTTTTTTATAATGTGAAAATCTAAAACGGCGACAAATTAGCAAAGCTTTACATATATTAATGGAAAAACAAAATATATTTTTTAAGTTGATATTTAACAATTTAATAATTTATCCGTGCTACAATTATTCAAAGTTCACGAAAATTATGAACTTATTAATTTTTCAAATGCCTTAAAAATTGTTCCTAAGAATAGTTTTTCTTTTTGAGTCATTTGTGAAAAGAAATTGAGTTTTTGCCACAAATTCAAATGTTTTAATCCCTATATCTTTGCAACTAGATGGTGTAAACCGATGATATTTCAAACTTAGACTCTTTTATCTAACAGAATTCATAGTTTGAAATATCTAAGGTCAACGGCATTAGGTTACAAAGATATGGAGATTAGAAAATCATAGTTTGTGACGAAGACTCAATTCCTTTGTGTCAGCGCTGACTCTTCTGTTTGGCGCAAAGCTTATTCGAAAATCTGCCTGTTAACTTCAGCAAACAAAAATTTACGAAGAATAAAAACAATAATTGAGAAATGATTTAAGATATAAACTGAACTATTGTAATACAAAAATCTTGATACTTTTTTAAACGTTCATAGTTCAATTAATTGTTTACCAGTGAGATATTGAGATAGCTTTATGCCAAATAAAAGCACCGGACAACAAAAACCTATGCAAACATATTTATAAATTGTGTTCACATTTTTTTAGTTTTTTTCTGATGGTCATGAAAAAAAAGATAACATTTGCATTACAAAAGCCCCCAAAAAAAGGAAGATAGGTTGAATCATATAATAAAGTATATTCTATGACATAATCTAAACTATCATATTGCAAAACGATAAATTTAAAATTTTTAAAAAAACCTAGATTTTTTAAAGATAAAAAATTGACAATCGATTTAAACTTTGCAATTTTATAGTTCTATAAAAATAACCTTTTGAATTGATTTTTTGCAACACCTCCTGTTTAGAATAAATACAATTACAAAATGAATTAAAATTAAATTTGCATTGCAGAAAAGATCAAATCTACAAACTTCTCGTTTTGCATCGTCATAATTTTTAAGCATGAAACTTTACTGTTTATATTCATAGGCCAGATGTTGGCTAGAAGGAAACATATTCCTGTTTATTATTATTAAACCTGGACAGGATGGGGGAGGGGGGGGGTTGAAAGTTTAACTTTGCTTGGAATAAACTGCCTTATTTTTGGGCAAAACCATTTTATCATTGCATTGCTTTAACCTGTCAAACCCTTAAAAGTACGAAATGAGAAAGACTGTAGAATTGAAAAAGTATTTTTTTTAATGATTTTAAGAGATATAATTAGTATACAGATATACCCAGAAAGGATGAGACTTTATGTAAAGAGTTTGAGACAGGTCTAGACATGGCTAAACTGCCTCCACCGGTTCAAATTTAAACCATCAATTCAAATCCAAATAGTATTATTTGAGGAACTAATTCCTGAAAAATATAATTGTATGAATATTGTAAAAATATTGTTCACTTTCACTGTGACGGAAATGCACAATGAACATTGCACATGTCACTTAGAAGAAACTGCAATTCTGATTAATTCAATTATTTTGATAAGGACCACGTTTTCACGCGTTCATCCATAAATCCACCCCTCCCCCTTAACCTTCCCCCCCCTTATATTTACTCCCTTCAACCTTTAAAAAAAGGAAGATTGTTGTTCATGATTATCTCTCAAAGGCCATGAACTCAGGTACTGACCTTTCTTTGTGATGAGTTGAATATAAATACGTTTTCTGCAAATCAGCTGCTTTTTCTTCCTCACATTGTTTAAAGAAACCCTAACAATTTTTTAGAAATATTCAACTTTTCAGATTTCGTAATTAAGAACATTTGGTTGATATAAACGTCGCAAAAGAAGTAGCTGAACTCCCCGTCGCCAATTTCAACCTCAAAAAAATTATTATTCCCATATTATTTTTAAAATATGTACTTCTATATTTTCGATATCTGTAACAATACATCTATCTCTATAACGAGTATTTCTATCGTTTTAAGATCTCTATCTGTAATAATATATCTATTGTGCATTGTGTCTATCTATCTCCATCAATATTTCTATATTTTGTATGTCCCTATCTCTACAAAATATACCTATCTAGTATCTACCTTTCTTTCTCTATAATATCTTCAAACTCGAATCAATTCTGTCAACTGGCGAACACGGAAAAATCATTTAATGCTAAACTTGCCAAAAAGTCTAATTAATTGCATGTTGTAATGTTGCAAATAAATATTATCGTGATTTATAGAATTGCAATCTATCAAAATTATTTCAGATGACTTTCTAGATAAACCAGCGTTTTTCAACAAGGAAGTTAAACATTCATTTCAACTTCATAAATTTTTTAATACAATGATATAAGAACTTAAGTACCAACAAAATTGATTAAAACGAAATATTTTTCAAAATTAATGTTAAACTAAAAAATAGGTTTTCTCAAGAAGATTAAATTCGATCTAGTCAATATGAAACTTCTAGTCATTCAAGGTAATAACCTTTCTACCTTCCTGCCTTCCTACCTTCTTACCTTCCTACCTTCCGACCTTCCGACCTTCCTACCTTCCTACCTTCCTACCTTTCTACCTTCCTACCTTCCTATCTTCCGACCTTCCTACCTTCCTACGCTCCTACCAACCTTCTTACCTTCCTACCTTCCAACCTTCCAACCTTCCTACCTTCCTACCTTCCTACCTTCCTACCTTCCTACCTTCCTATCTTCCTACCTTCCTACCTTCCTACGCTCCTACCAACCTTCTTACCTTCCTACCTTCCTACCTTCCAACCTTCCTACCTTCCTACCTTCCTACCTTCCAACCTTCCAGCCTTCCTAACTTCCTACCTTCCTACCTTCCTAATTATAAATCTAACATTATATTTCTCTATATTTCTCTATATTTAGTGATCATTATCCTGTATTCTGGGACTTCAACCATGGTAAGTTTAACTTATAATTAATGCTGTCCTATTAACATATGAATTTTAATTTTCATCATTATCTTATAAACCAATGCACTTTTTCAGAAATACTCCTGTTTGTTAATTTAGAATCCTAAAAAGTGTTTTAAGGAAATGTAATTTTCCACAACGTGTTTTGGATTCAATTAAAATGCACATTTAATTTCAATCTATAAGCATAATTATAAGTCGTTATTTTCAACTAGAGACATAATTTTAAGTGTCTCTCCATTGATAATAGGCATGTCCAATTCACAACGGCACACTTTAACTTATCGAGAAAAATGGAATTTTTTTCATCCATAAAGATGTAAATAGGACTATATCTTCCCTATTCTTACCCAGATAAACGTTATTATGTTAGTTAGACATGCAATGTAATGTAAAAAGGGAAAATTAAAATATTGCCTAGGCTAAAGTACTATTTCTCTCAATTTTAACCATATTCTCTGGTTAAACATATCTTTTTAAATACTCAATTCTCGAATTTGTCAAGAAAGTTTTAAAATATAAAAATCATAGCTTTCTTTGTCACACCATAAGGTCCCCCCCCCCCTTATAATATTTGCCCCCTAAATAATGTGGATGACCTTTAGACCAAATTTAGGGGTGTGTTGAACATTTCATTTTGTCCGTTCTGAACTAAAAAAAGAGTGGCCATGATGGGCCCGGAAAATGCCTTTGTTTGGAATGTATGTAGTATGTCCAGGAGAGAAACTGGAAATCCCTGAAATTACTTCAATTCATTTCAATATGTCTATGTGCTACAGTGATAGCCAGAAAACTCTAAAATAGGAAGACGACTTTTAGAATCATTAACTTTTAAAAGTCCAATGAGCATGAGACTTAGGAAAACAGACCCGTTTTACTAAATTAGTGATTCAATTAGTGCCTAGTAAACAATTTGCAACAACATAAAGTACTATAAACTTTGCTATAATGTCGTTTTTCCCTTCCACTGTTTTCTGGTCATTACTGTAGTTAGTTCAACTTATGTACACACAATGTATATAATGAACACGATGTGTACAGTGAGGCACAATTTGTACAGTGAGACACATAGTGTACAGTGAGCATGAGACACATAAAACAGTGGGATTTCCCCAGCTGCTGAAAAACCAAGTAAAAATGGTTTTGTGTACAAAGAACAATTATTGTTCTCATATTTTAAAAATTATAACTTCAGTTTTGAGTCCTCTTCCTTTTTCACACTTTTATGGGTCCCACGGTATGTTTAGTAATATTGCTTCATCCTCCTAATTGTGTGGCGTAAAACCCGGATAAACCCTTTGCTTAAAGCTAAAAAGATCATAAATTCCCAAATTCTATTCAAAATCTTATTCAAAGTTTGAATAGAAGGTTACGACAGCTGTAAAATCTGGCTTAGATGACAAATAGCATTTTTCTTGCAAATTACATTATTTTATGACTTTAATCACCCCCCCTGCTCCCCCCC
>NW_019397412.1:20838-70810 GCF_000591075.1 Eurytemora carolleeae
GGTTTCTAAGGTGTGATTTGTTTATTATAGTTTGGTTTCTAAGGTATGGTTTGTTTATTATAGTTTGGTTTCTAAAGTATGGTTTGTTTATTATAGTTTGGTTTCTAAGGTATGGTTTGTTTATCATAGTTTGGTTTCTAAGGTGTGATTGGTTTATTATAGTTTGGTTTCTAAGGTATTATTTGTTTATTATAGTTTGGTTTCTAAGGTATGGTTTGTTTATCGGGGGAAGAAAGATTGATCGATATCAGTGTCCACTGTCAAAATATGGTTTATATTGAATTCTCAAAATTCTTAGAAATCGTAAAATTCTTGAATTCTTGAATTCTTGGTCAGTTTTAAAAATTCCCTCATATCAGCTTCCTTCGTTGTCTTATATTAGCAAGTCACTTTTACAGATAAACTAAAGATATCTCAGTCCTTTTGTTCAAATAGTAATGTGAATCAGGCATTTCCGGCTGGCTTGAAATTATGTCTACAATCCCTTTATTTACAAAGATTTTTTTTCATAAAAAACTATATTTAATTATTTGTTTAGACCAAGCCGACCAAACCGACCCAGCAACAGTCCAGGTCTAACTCCTGAGTTTGATAATGGAGTGTTAGCTCAGGTAAATTCAAGGAATTCAAGACCAATCCATCCATGTCTCTAAATACTACAGCGCGAACTAACAAAGTGCGGAGTAGGAAGATGGCTTATATTCTCAAGTTATGACTTTGAATAATGTGATCAACATGAAATAATTATGTAGTCTGCAGAATAAGTTACCAGTAAAACATTTGCCTTGTAACAATACCAAATAAACTTTATTAATGTTTTAGTGTTGTCTATCTATTTCATAGTTTTCTGTTTCTCACTGTAGTAGAAAAAATTTTCTTCGAAATATCAAACTTAACAAAAACATTAATTAAAAACGAATATTTGGTTCGAAAACTGAACAGAATGCTAATATGGTTTAAAATATGTGATAAACCACTAACAATAGATCTGGTCTGTTAAAAATCTAGAGTAAAATATTTGTTATTTAAAAATGATTTAGATAGTACTATAATAATTCTTAATAAAATCTAATACATATTTGTTAGAATCTCACAAACATTTGTTAGACTTTCATGAAGATTTGTTAGAATTTTATAAACATTTGTTAGAATTTTTTAAATATTTGTTAGAATTTTCTAAACATGTGTTAGAATCTCATTAACTTTTTACAGACTTCGATATGATCTTATACAATTATAAAATTGAGAAACTGAACAGGTTTTTAAAAACCAAAATGTTCTGTTATTCAAAGTTCAAAATGTTCTGTTATTCAAAGTTCAAAATGTTCTGTTATTCAAAGTTCAAAATGTTCTGTTATTCAAAGTTCAAAATGTTCTGTTATTCAAAGTTCAAAATGTTCTGTTATTCAAAGTTCATAAAACCATCATTTTCTTTACCAACGTTCATATTTCGCCAACACTCTCTTTATGAACAAAGTATTGTTATTAAAATAATTAAATTTTGCCGGATATTTGTTTTGACATATCTGCTAGAAGTTAATATTCTACGGAAACATGTTGTAAAGAGTGCAATATGTAAAAATGTCAATCTGAATTTTTAGCGAATGCATAAATGCCTTGAATCTTGCCTGTTAAATGCATGGGAACCTTTGCAATGCAAATAAATAAATGAAATAAATAAATGAATATATGAATAAATGCAAGGTTCAGTAAAACATACGCTGTATACAATATAGATTTTTGGTATTTTTTAATTTTAACATTTGTACTTTTGTATGTGTATTACTTTATATTGCAAGGTATGTAACTGCAAAACTATATAATTTAGGTTAAATCAAAGAACTATTTTAAAATTTTTATTATTGTTATATAATTATTGTTATTCTGTATTTTTTTTAATTCCTCAATGTTTGGACCACATAAGTTTAAAAGTAGGATGAAAGATCAAAGCCGGATTTTATGCAAGTTTTGTTAATATTTTTCGAACATTTCAGCAACAGATGCAATAAATGAATTTTTCGAAAAAAATTATGATCAATGATTTTTTAGATAAAGGTATTTTAAAACTTTTTTAAAAAATTTTTAAGCTATCTACAAATAGATCAAAATAATTTATCCACATTTAGGGAAATAATCTGGGGGGAGATTCTGATCCTCTTGCTTGGCTTCGTGATAGCGTTCCAGGTAAAAAGAAAAAAAAAACCTTACACCAAACTGACACAGTAAACAGCAAACAAAGAAGCAGTACACCAAACTGATACAGCAAACAACTAACAAACAAATCGTACACCAAACTAATACAGTAAACAACAAACAAACAAACAAGCCGTACACTAAACTGATTCAGTAAACAATAAACAAGCAAACTTTCCACCAAACTGATTCAGTAAACAACTAACAAACAAATTGTATACCAAACTAATACAGTAAACAACAAACAAACAAGCCGTACACTAAACTGATATTTAAACAATAAACAAACAAATCGTATAACAAACTAATACAGTAAACAACAAACAAACAAATCGTACATACATCAAACAATTATATAGTACAACAAACAAACGTACACTAAACTGAGTAATCAACAAAGACAAACAACAAACAGATATGCAGTAATTAACAAACAAACAAACCGTCAGCAAATAGATGCAGTAAAAAAATCTGTAGTAAACAGATACAATGAAGAACAAACAAACAAATCATTAAAGGGAGTGTTCGCGAAAAATGAAAGGGGGTATAGGCTTAATGCGATAAAAAAGCTCTTTGATCGCTACTAATCTTACGTTTTTAACAATTTTCTCCTTATAGACGCAACAGATAGAAGTAAGATTAGTAGCGATCAAAAGCGCTTTTTTATCGCATTAAGCCTATACCCCCTTTCATTTTTCGCGAACACTCCCTTTAACAAACAATCAAACAAGTGACAATTGTGATAATAAACAATTTTAACAAAAAAAAAGAATTATTTATATATACATATTACATAACATGTTAAACAAAAAACAATCCTCATGAAAACATATGAAAGGTATTGTGTCTTTGCCACAAACTTTGGTTTACTAATCCCTATATTTTTGCATCCCAATATTGTATGAATTCTCCTAGATCAAATACTCTATGTTTGAAATATTAAAGATGTATATAATGATGAAAGATATAAGAATTCGAAAGTTTAAAATGTGGCAAAGACCAATTTCTTTGTCTTAATTAGGGGAGCCTGAAGTTGATTATCCTATCTTTAATCAAGCTCCAGAAACATCTTTCAGGTATATTTTCTAGGTAGTTTAGGTAATTCAGGTAGTTCAGGTAGTTCAGGTAGTTTAGGTAGTTCAGGTAATTTAGGTAGTTCAGGTAGTTCAAGTAGTTCAGGTAGTTCAGGTAGTTCAGGAAGTTCAGGTAGTTCAGGTAGTTAAGGTAGTTCAGGTAGTTTAGGTAGTTCAGGTAGTTCAGGCAGTTCAGCTAGTTCAAGTAATTCAGGTAGTTCAAGTAGTTCAGGTAGTTCAGGTAGTTCAGGTAGTTCAGGTAGTTCAGGTAGTTCAGGTAGTTCAGGTAGTTTAAGTAGTTTAGGAAGTTCCGGTAGTTCAGATAGTTTAGGTAGTTCAGGTAGTAATTAGGTAGTTTAGGTAGGTCAAGTATTTTAGGTAATTCAGGTATTTCAGGTAGTTCAGGTAGTTTATGTAGTTCAGGTAGTTCAGGTAGTAATTAGGTAGTTTATGCAGTTCTGGCAGTTCAGTTAGTTTAGGTAGTTCAGGTAGTAATTAGGTAGTTTATGTAGTTCAGATAGTTTAAGTAGTTTATGTAGTTCAGGTAGTTCAGTTTGTTTAGGTAGTTCAGGCAGTAATTAGGTAGTTTATGCAGTTCAGGCAGTTCAGGTAGTTTAAGTAGTTTAGGAACTTCCGGTAGTAATTAGGTAGTTTAGGTAGGTCAAGTATTTTAGGTAGTTCAGGTAGTTCAGGAAGTTCAGGTAGTTCAGGTAGTTCAGGTAGTTGAAGAATGATTGATGATCTATTTTCTTAAAGAAACCCAAGAACAGCAATACAGTTATCGCTTAGACAATGGTTTAAAGAGTAATGTTACACGTTGTTCTACCGCTGGAGGACCATATGAAATATACGTATACAGTCCCTTTAATTTTGCCGGGTTGAAGTTCATGTGCTAAAATTGCAGTGTCTGTGAAGGCATACGTAGATATTAAACATATTGAATAGTTGCGTGTTTTTAATATGAGTTTAAAGGGACTGTAAGCGTATACGTTTAAAGGGAATGTAATCGTAAACGTTTATTAAGGTACTGTAATCGTATACGTTTAAAGGGACTGTAATCGTATACGTTTAAAGGTACTGTAAGCATATATGTTTAAAGGGACTGTAAGCGTATATGTTTAAAGAAACTGTGAGCGTATATGTTTAAAGGGACTGTAAGCGTATACGTTTAAAGGGACTGTAAGCGAATACGTTTAAAGGGACTGTAAGCGAATACGTTTAAAGGGACTGTAAGCGTATTTTCAAGTGACCCTCCATGCAAAAAAGTCTGATTAACATTGAGTTTAAACAATTCAATCAAGTTTATGAGTTTATGCTTGTCAGTATATTAAGTTAACATTAACATTAACATTAACATTAACATTAACATTAACATTAACATTAACATTATCATTAACATTAACATTAACATTAACATTAACATTAACATTATCATTAACATTAACTTTAAGCAATTCATTAAAGTTTATGGTTATCAGTATATAAAGTTAATATTAACATTAAAGTTAACATTAACATTAACATTAACATTGACTTTAACATTGATTACAAACAATTCGTCAAAGTTTATGGTTGTCAGTATATAAAGTTAACATTAACATTAACATTAACATTAACATTAACATTCGCTTTAAACAATTAATGTTTATTTATATGTTAATATCAATTAACATTAACATTTGTATGTTAATATTAACATTAATTAAATTTATTAAATCTTCAATGGTCTCATATAAAGCCTCTAATGATATCAAGTTTATACTTAATCAGACAAAGCTTTTAAGGGTATCGTTGTGATTTGGGCATTTCTATCTTTGAATGGAGAGTCAGTTAAAACTACGCGTACAGTCCCTTTAAAGGATGCTCATAAAATTTGCAGTTTACGAATTACGGCCCGAACCGCGCATGCACATAATCATCTACTCATTAATTTTTTAATATCATCTCAACCCTGTGCAAAACATTACATAGAGGATGGAGGAAAGGAGGAAACACGAAGTTTTCTTTGTTAAAATTCTTTTGTATAATTTGATTAAATACGTTTTATATCAACCCAACCCCTTTATATATCCCCCTCCTAATTTCCCCCTTCCTTCTCATCACTCCAATCATTACAGCCAAGGTTATAATGCAAGGAAAGTGTACGCATCTTTTTTACAGCA
The DNA here is from genome assembly GCF_000591075.1 of Eurytemora carolleeae. Lineage (NCBI taxonomy): Eukaryota > Metazoa > Arthropoda > Copepoda > Calanoida > Temoridae > Eurytemora > Eurytemora carolleeae. The sequence continues at coordinate 26,267 of NW_019397412.1, forward strand.
GTGTACTGTCTCTGGGCGGTAATGTAAACACAAGAAAGATGTCGAAGCCTGGCATAGGATCCATCTTTCACAAAAAAAAACAATGCAATATTCTGGTCATAGGAAATTATTATGTGAATTATCAAAAATATCAAAATTTAATGCTTTTAACCTGCTCGGATATTAAAAGACCACTGATGCATCTATTCTTTACAAATTCCGTTCAGAGAGAACTGGTTCCAATATGTGCGCAACTGAAATTAACTTCCCTTACATTATAACCTTGATTCCACCTATACCTACCTTTCTGTAATATAAATAACACTAAAAAACGATATTGTGAAATCTTTATTTAATATTTAGTTTCTTTAAAGAGAGTGTTCGCGGAAAATGAAAGCAGGGGCTAAATTTGAATTAAATTCGGATTCAATCACTACTAATTTTAATCCCTTTATATTTTTACCAAAACACCTTACAAATATTATAATAGGGAAGCTCTTTTATGAAGGTGAGATGAGATGTTATGCATATCTTGAGAAATAGTTGGACAATCCCTTTAAACTGTATATTTACAATAATGTGAACAGTCCCTTTAATACTTTCAATTTATTAAACAATCCTTTTAAACTGTAAATTGTTCAATGAATTGAACAATATCATTAAACTATATATATAAGCACGCTATTGTTTTTTGAAATATATTTCATGTTGCGAAGTAATTTTGTTTTTCGCCGTATGCAAGCAACCAGGAACTGAAGAATATGGATTAAAATTGATCAATTTTCCCATCATCTCCTTTGAAGAAGATACGATCCAAAATATGGGCATTTATGTGTACATTCTGCAGATCTGATGTAGGATTGTAAAAGGAGATCAATGCTGACATGAAAAATGTCGAAGGGGGAGTACGGAAGATAAGGTTAATAGGTTTTCTTTGTGAATAAATGGCAAACTTTTTTATCGCTCTTGAAAATCTTTGTGAATGAATGGCAAACTTTTTTATCGCTCTTGAAAATCTTTGTGAATGAATGGCAAACTTTTTTATCGCTCTTGAANTTATTATTATTATTTTTATTATTATTAGCTGTGATGGAAGAGCTGATGGTATGTACTCAGATACTGAAGCTAGATGTCAAGCCTGGCATCAATGTTTTGGAGATAGAAGGTACAACAATTGTTTGTACATATCCTGTCTGTACATTTCCTTATTATACATAACCATTATGTACGTAACTTCTGTGTACAAGACCACAAATTACAAATTTTTGTATCTACATATCTTTTATTTACAAAACGTATTTGCATAATGTCTAAATAACTTCTGTGTACAAGACATAAACCTTTTGTACAAAATTTCTGTGTACATGACATTTTTTAACACTGCAATTGATTTTTGGTGAATTTTTCATATGTTTTTCGCAGGTGGACTTTTCTGTGTCCAAACGGCACTATTTTTAATCAGGTAAAAATATATTAAAAGCTTGTTAAATTGTAATAATTTATATTTTATCCTTTTTTATGAATTTATTTTTATGAATAACTATTTTATCAATTCTTTTAATTAATTTCTATTTAGGAATTATTCACCTGTGTCTGGTGGTTTGATTTTGACTGCAGTACAGCTGAAGGATTCTATAATCTTAACGACGACCTTTATAAATCTGTTCCCGCCAATACTCAGGGACAAGCAGGACAAGGACAGGGAGGCCAAGGAGGACAAGGACAGGGAGGACAGGGAGGTCAAGGAGGACAAGGAGGTAAAGGAGGAGAAGGACAGGGAGGTCAGGGAGGTCAAGGGGGACAAGTACAGGGAGGACAAGGAGGTCAAGGACAAAGAGGATTTGGTGGACAAGGCAGCCAGGGAGGACTGGGAGGCCAAGGCGGTACTGGACAAAGAGGTCAAGGAGGTCAGGGAGGACAGGGAGGCAGTGAACAAAGAGGCCAAGGAGGCCAAGGCGGCATTGGACAAAAGGGTCAAGGAGGTCAAGGAAACCAGGGAGGCAGTGGACAAAGAGGCCAGGGAGGTCAGGAAGGTCAACCTGGTCCAGGTAGTAAAAATATTTGAAACCTATATTCTAAACTTTGTTTTTATCTTAAAACTTATAAGGAAGAACCTTGTGAAGTGTTGTGTTTATTTTTTTTTTCTCAGATTTTTGTTAAAAAACGAAACTGAAGGGTAAAACGGGCTTGAGAATCATTTTCAAGTTTCTTAAAGATAAAAAGGAGCTTTAAGATAATTTACTTTTTTCAGGCTCTGATTTTGCATTCCCTGGATACAATAGCAATCCTGTTGCACCTTCAGGGGACCCAGCACCTTCTAGGGGATCAACAGGAGGCGCAGCACCTTCCAGGGGATCATCAGGGGGTGCATCACCTTCCAGGGGATCATCAGGGGGTGCAGCACCTTCCAGGGGATCAACAGGAGGAGGAGCACCTTCTAGGGGATCATCAGGGGGCGCAGCACCTTCCAGGGGATCATCAGGGGGCGCAGCACCTTCCAGGGGATCATCAGGGGGTGCAGCACCTTCTAGGGGATCTTCAGGGGGTGCAGCTCCTTCCAGGGGATCATCAGGGGGTGCAGCACCTTCCAGGGGACCTTCAAGAGGGTCATCCGGTGGTTCCGTCCCCTCTCGAGGTTCTTCCGGGGGTTCAGCCTCCTCAGGAGGACCCAACACTGCTCCTGGTTATAATGGAGGAGCCCCTGCTCCCTCTAGTTTTGCTCCCCTCGGTCCCGCTTTACCTATTCTAGATGATTATGAGGATTTGGCTGGATATGGTCAAGTTCAAGGTAACCTATGCAGTACAATACCAATAAATTGCAGTACATCGTAGGATTTTACAATGCTGTACAGTACTTTTTAATGAAGTGCAGGACACTGCATTACTCTACAGTATTCTGCAGCACATCACAGTAGAATTTTCTGGAGCACATTACAATATTTTACACTGTAATAAAGTACTAAGCAGAATAGTACAGCACTCTGCTGCAGCACATTACAGTATTCTGCAGCACATCACAGTAGAATATTCTGGCGTAAATTACAATATTTTACACTGTAATAGAGTAATAAGCAAAACAGTAAAGCACTCTGCAGTACATTACAGTATTCTGCAGCACATCACAGTAGAATATTCTGGCGTAAATTACAATATTTTACACTGTAATAGAGTACTAAGCAGAACAGTACAGCACTCTGCAGTACATTACAGTAATGTACAGTACAGTGAATAAAAGAAAACCTTTTTTTAAAACTTTTATAATTCTAAATTTCTTTTTCAGCATCTGGGATTAAACCTGACACTCTTTATGGAGCCCCATCTCGTGGATAGAATGTTAGCAGAGGTACAGTGATATCCATAAATCTGTGGAATAGAATACGATATTTAAGTAATCTGATGTATATTAGATGTTGTTCTATATGTTGTTCTAAGGGAAATAATTCGGGAAAGTAGGTTTGTGTACACTGTGTTAAAAACTCTTATAATGAATACGCTTAATCTCCCGTTTGTTTAATCTCGATATCCACTGTGGACATTTTTGATTTTCTGCTTAATCCACCTCTTTGGATATACTTGCTGGGTTCTGACTAATGACTAATTTCCTGGCTTTTGCTTCGCCGTTCGGTTTCGGGAAATGTTTGGTTGAAATTTTTACAATTTACTGGATGTCAAAAAAAGATAAAATTAATATGCAGATTTACAATAAGAGGAGATCAAGCATCGATATCCAAGATACAAGAGTTTCCCGCACTGCACAATTGTTGTGTTTCATATACATAGCATAATTAAAATCTTTCAGTCGTCTTCCTATTCCAGAGTTTTATGAGTCCAAATGTAAAATATCTCATGAATTTTATTTTTAGAAGTTTATGTGATGAGAGACCTGTCAGCATAGTTCATGTATTTATTTATTTTTTTTAGTTTTAGTCATTTTATAAATATGTGTTTCGTTTACTTTTTGTATGTCTTTATTTGCGACTTTAATAAATACCAAATATAATCATACTTCATAATATTAATATATCTATTATTCAGGGTGTCCCAATAAACATGAGAATTGAAAGACGACTTGAATATCGTCTTTAATTTCCGATAAATGATAAATGACATAAAGTGCATCAAAACAAGATGAAAGTCTAATGAGCTTTCCAAAATGAGGTTTAAGTGAGGTTTGTATCTTTTAAATTGACGGAGATATTTTAAAACAGTTTTGTTGCGTTTTAATAAACTGAAATCTGGAAAAATTTCCTAGACCACATCTCGGTGTTAAATTTGTAACTTTGAAACTGCAAAATTATGTTTACAAAATAATCTCGCATGGAACGAAGACGATATAGAAGTCCTGTATCATTTATTATATTATGAGATTATAAGATTAACATATCTATATATACAAAGGTGTAATCTCTTTTTACCTGCTTGCTTGTCCGATAATAACTCCGGAACCCCATGGACCAATTTGCCTTAAAATTAAATTGGGGAACGCGAGAGGCCCATGAGACTGTTCTTAGTTTGGTTTTCAGATTCTAAGTTGGGAGTGTAGACTTTAATAGCGAAATTTTAGTTTCCCGGTAAAATCGTTCAAGTGCGGGTAAACGGCCTTCGGTCGACCTTTGGAGAAAAAACGACGTTATCTTCCACACTATTATCAGATTAAAGGGACTGTAAGCGTAATATCAAGTGACCTTACATGCACAGATGGCAATGCCCGATTTTCAACTGTGAATACCGTTAAAAGATTTTCTGATAAAGTATGAATAAGTAATCAATGTTTTTTGTTTGTTTTAAGTGTTTATTTTCATTTGCGGTGCAAAATTTGTTTGCGTATTTCTTGTTTATAAGAAGCAAGAAAAACGACTGTATCTTCTACGTTTTTATCAAATAAAAGTGTTAGGGTATCTTTGTAAATCGGACATTCTTAAAATGGAGGGTCACTTAAACTTAGAACAACAGAAACTGTATGAGATTAAAAAAAAGTACTTGGACTAAATATTCTCCAAAACTACTTGTCATATTATTCAATACATATATCATTAAACATTTTATAGTGGGTAAAAGACTGGCGTTACATTGAACAAATCAGCCCTACAATTTAATATTACATTTTCCATAATACTAAAAAACTCGTTAAACAAATGGAAAGTTAATAGTTTTTGTTAAATTATTAATTTTTAATTCTGTAACAACGAAGGGATCGTTCACGCAATTCTCAATTATTGCGTCAATTGTCCGAGCTGGGAACTTTTGAGTTGGAATTTCCAGATCGCCTAATCTCAATATCCATTGTGGCACTTTTAATTTAAGGATCTGTAAAAAACTATACCGTTATTTATCTTTTATTTAGTTATTCCTCTCCTGACCAGAGCTCCCCTTTAAAGGATTACTATTACGATGCAGATTATAGAATCAAGAATAAGTTAACAAAATATCGATAATTGATTTCGATATACACAAGAGTTCTCAAAGATTACTTTTGTAACATGGAAAAGATTATTTTGATATTTCTACATAAAGAAAATATTTTCCATAATAAGAAAACACATTGATATTTTACTGGGACAAATAAAAAAACATACTTTTTTAAAAAATGTTTAAAGTAAATGTATGGTCACTAGATCTCGGTGAACAATCCCTTTAATAAAAACAAGCTTCATGCTATTTCAACTTTCAGTTGTGGTTGTAAACTTTAGCATTAGACAGGTCAGTCCTGGAAAATTAAAGGGACTGTACGCGTAATTTCAAGAGACACTCCCTGCAATGATGGAAATGACCGATTCATAAAGGTATCCTTGAAACCTATATCAGATCAATAATGTGGAAGATATTGTCATTTTAAGGTGTTTAATTTTTCAAGAAAAAGAAATGCGCAATTTTTTTTTGTAAATTAACCACCATTTAAAATAATCAGAATTTAAGAATTATAAATATTGATATATAACTCATATTAGATCAGACAAAGCTTTTAAGGGTAGTAAATCTAGCATCGAATCTGTGTGCGAAGAGTTACTTGAAATTACAATTACACTCCCTTTAAGAAACAGTGAGGTATTCTATTGATGGTCATCCAAAACTACAGTTTAAAAATGTTAAACCATTAAAATTGATGTTTTTATTATCAGGCTTTTAAAACGCTTCGACGCCCCTTTTCAGTAATTTTAGCTTTTGAAATCAGCTTTTAATGCCAACATAGTTTTTTACATCATAAAATTAGAAGTTTCTATAATCTAACTGATTTCATTTCGAATGGACATTTTTATTTAGAACATCTCCTGACCCTTCCCTGGGCTCATAGAGATGAAGAGATATTGATTTATATAGTTTTTGTAAAAATAGAGATGAAGAGATATTGATTTATATAGATTTTGTGAAAATAGAGATGAAGAGATATTGATTTATATAGTTTTTTGTAAAAATAGAGATGAAGAGATATTGATTTATATAGATTTTGTAAAAATAGAGATGAAAAGATATTGATTTATACAGTTTTGTAAAAATAGAGATGAAAAGATATTGCTTTATATAGTTTTTGTAAAAGATGAGATAATTTCGAAAAATGAAGAGTTTGATGTTTCTCCTCTTGCTATTGTCTACTCAGGCAAAAAGTATCTTTATTGAGGTAATTTAAATAATGAAATTGTTTAATTTTTAAGCAAACTGAAAGTGTTGAATAAGGAAATTAAGTCTTTGACACAAACTGATTTTCTAATTCCTTTACCTTTGCAACCCAATGTCGTATCGACCTTAGACATGAATACTCTGTGATCAATTGATCTGAGTTTGAAGTCTAAAATGTTAACATCATCGGGTTGCAGTGATATGGGGATTTAAAATTTTGGTTTAATGGCATAGACTCAATTCCTTCTATAATTCTTTAGCAATATGGTATTTTGACAGAAAATATTGGTTACGCAAAATTAGTTATTTTTTCAATTTGATTTGTAAAAACAGTGCACGGCGCACAGGCTGACCAACAAATTATGCTATCCATCCAGTGTTTTTTCATCTCAAATTATGATTCATAGCGTATTTTTTTTTCAAAAATTTAAAATAATCATATAGGCGCACGGAAATAATTTATTATGTCATAGACACATTTTTTATGTTGCAAATATCAGGCACCTGTGACAAATCAAGTAAAACTTTTTTTATGAATTTGAAAATTTCAAAAATAACTAGCGCACGCAAAAAAACCTTGCTTTTAGATTTTTCTTTGACATAATCGTGCGTAGCGCGCATACAGGCATTGACAAAACCACACAATATCCCCATTTTTATTTGGTGTGGCGGAAGACGATCTAGACTGGAGCCGGATATGAAGACGCGGCAAGAGGAGCAACAATTCTGCCACGTCACCTCAATATATACATTTTTCGATAATTTAAATTTACAAAGTAATTTATACTTAGTAATAATAGTTATTATTTAAACCCTCGGACTTATCAAACTGAGTGTAGCTAAGTTGGGGCAATTTACTCCAAGACTTATTACAAAGAATTTAGAATTGAAAAATAAAAATCAGTTCTTGATTGCAAAATTATTTAAGAATATAATTTTGGTCCTTACAGTACAAAGACATTCTAATTCTAAGAAATACAGATTTATAACTGTATAAGTTATTAATTTCAAAGACATCCTGATATAGAAATAAATATAGGTCCTTGATTACAAAGACATCCTGATATAGAAATAAATATAGGTCCTTGATTACAAAGACATTCTGATTGAAGTTGCTCTTCAAAAAATGGAAATTACTCAGTTGAAGGGTAAGTTACTTCAAATCAAACTCAGTCTCAAATCAAGTTCTTATTTTATTGTGCCCCCCCCCCCCACTATAAAAATCCCTATTTTGAAATAAACATGAGTGAAGCAACAAATACATTTTTGAGGAGGGGGGGGGCATGTTCTGAGGGGCAGCACTAAAAGAAGCATGCCGCAGTGTATTTTTGCTCCCAAAATTTAAGTATTGTTTAGGTGTTTATGTAAATATTTAGAAACATCTAATCTTTTCTAAACTGATTTGGTATTAGCCTTCTTTTATTTAAAAATCTATCTTTTTCACATAAACTACTGTATTTTAGAATTGAAACTGCCTTCCCTGGATATTCCAATCCCAGTGGGAGAAGAGTTTCATCTGTGTTATTCAGTTTACACCTTTGCAACAACAAGATTTAATTTATTTTTGATAAACAGACCAGGAAACTTTACAGCAGGGTTTGACTTGACATTTTGTGATGGAACCTCATGTCAATTTTTTCTGGTAGACAGGTGAATCTATCTTTCTATTTTCTGGTAGACAGGTGAATCTATCTTTCTATTTTCTGGTAGACAGGTGAATCTATTTTTCTATTTTCTGGTAGACAGGTGAATCTATCTTTCTATTTTCTGGTAGACAGGTGAATCTATCTTTCTATTTTCTGGTAGACAGGTGAATCTATCTTTCTATTTAAATTCAATTATCCCACCCCGAACTAATCAGAGAGAGAAGCATTCGGTTTCTTTTATTTGAAATCAAACGTGTTTTCGTCTAAAACTCGAGCCTTTAAACTTTCAGATTTGTTTATTTTATTTTTTTCATTCAAAATGTATATGCCAACAAAAAAATTATGTAATGGGGGTCAAATTATGATCGAGAGTCACAGTTAAATAAAAAAGTGTGAAAACAGAAATTAAAGAATACATAAAATTGCACTGACAGTAAGATAAGCACTTAATTCTAAAATTATCACTCTTATTAATAATTTTGTTGGACATAAACACTGAATTAACACCTTTAACGTCTGAATACAGCTGTACTGAGAGTGTGCAAATTCTACGTTGCCATCTATTGTACTAGAATCTATTTGATTCTCCATAATCCAATTGATCAATCATAGTACATCAATTTCAATAATACTTACTGGAACATTCATAAAAACTTTATATATAAAAAACCAGCAGGGCAGGTGCCACTCATTATTCAATAGAAGTACAGTCACTTAGAATAATAGTGGTATATGATTGATAGACTGGCCGAATGTTGGTTGTTCATTGTAGTGAAAATTACAATTCAAAAATTACTGAGAAATTTGTTGCTTCATAGAAAATTAGAATTGTAATTAAAATTATAATAATAATTATAATCAAGATCATGAAATTGCAGAATATAGGAAGAAAAGTTATAGAAAAGGATCTAGAAAAAAGAAATTGCTGGAATAAGGAATGTTTAGCATTCTTGGAATATAATCCCAAATATTTGTTTTTAATGTTTAATGTTGAAATTTTTATTTATGCTAAGCTGTTGAATTAAAAAGTTTTTGTTCAGTGAGCAAAATTTTGTGAATGCTGGACAGCTGGTTCCTCCGCTTTGGATTAACATCTGTGAACACATACATACAGTGACTGGAGTTCACAATCTACATGTCCCTCTGCTTAACTTTACCTACACATACACCAAGAAGTACCCACAGCCATTAACTGAATATTCTTTCAGCCTGGGAACCTGGGATTTTCCAGGAAAATTTAGCAATCTTAATATTTACAGTTTAGACAATCCTCCCAACTGCCAGAGTTCTGGAGATATCTACGCCTGGAATGCTTCAGATTGGAACATTGAGACAAAGTTTCCAGCGCTGATCAGCATTAAAAAGGAGAAAATTGTGGATATTTGCAAAGTAGTTACGAGCCTGGAAGCAAAGGTTCCCCGCACCTTTGAGGATACATTAGATCTTCTGGAACTGTTTGGAAAAGGTAAAATTGCGGATATCTATCTAGGCAAAATTGAAGTGCAATTTGAAGCACTTCAATCGTTTGATGCTTATAATGGAAATTTTTATTTCGGCCCTTACCAGGAGATAAATGGAAATAAATCTTTCTTTCACATTTACACAAATGCCCTCTTGTCGGAGAATACTAACTGGTGTCCAGGAAGCCCTGGAGATACTGATGCTATTGTAAGATATATTTGCTATGATGAATGCTTATTTGCCTGCTTTGATACTGTCAAAGCATCATCTTTTCTACAAGTATCAGGAAATGCAGTAATTACACTAAGGTAGGTAGCATAAATTGTTAAGTACACAATTTCCAATAAATCACTGCAATCTCAAAATACACTTTTATACAGCATGAATTTATGCTATACATTTACTTTTGTTTATTTAGAGGGTTGTGTGAAGAAACTTTATTTGATACCATTTACAAGCCTGTAATGAGCATGAATGACATATTTTATGTTGGCATCACTGGAACCTTCATCAAATACAGTAAAGTGGAACAAGCATGGATTGTGTTTAAACTATTAAATGAAAATGCATTAGCTGAGATCAAAACCAGAAATCTAAACTATCTGTTTGGTGTTAATACAATGGAGATATTGAGGGAGGACAGTTGTGAGATTGGGATTCGTCAAGTTAGCTTTTCCACTTGTTCTGAAAAGGAGTTCACTTGTACGGATGGTTTCTGTGTATCCCTACTGCAACGATGTAATCATAAATCAGATTGTCGGGATGGATCAGATGAAATAAACTGCAATATTTTACGTCTGAAAGCTGATTACAATAAGCATCTGGCCCCAATACAGAATTTTTTAATTCTCACAGATAATTCAAATGATAATCGTTTAGTAATAAATGTATCTGCTACAGTTATTGATATCCTGGATATAAATGAAATGGACAGTGCAATCAAAGTGAAAATAAGGACTTTCTTGTCTTGGTTTGACTCTGATTTGAACTTTCTCAATTTACGCAGGGAAACATCCCTAAATTTGCTGACGGAAGAGGAATCTCAATTCATCTGGAGACCTGAATTATATTTTCAAGACATAAACATATTTGACAGAGAGCAAAACGAAGGAGAAAATGTTCTTGTTAAAAATGAAGATTATAACTACACCACGACAGATTTAGAAAATGTGTCCAATGAAAGACTTTACAGTGGAAAGACAAACATACTTGTACAAAGTAGAACGGACAGGTGAATTTTAAACCGCTAGTTAAAGAAAGTTTTCATTGAATACATCCAGGTTTAATGGTTCTACATCTTGCTAAACAATTTTAGAATTGGTTGAACAGAATTTGGGATTTGAAAATATCGTTTTATTGAATATTATAAATTTTAGTTTGACATACAGCTGCAATTTTGACATGACAATGTCCCCATTTGATATTCAAACCTGCAGAATAACCTTTTCACTTACGCGGAGTCAGAACTTTTCAGCAAGGTAATTTACCAAAAAATGTATTTTACAGATAAAATACTTAAATTTTTTTATTTAAATAGACTGCGACCTGAGGAGCTTACAAATTTAGCCCCTCATGAAGTAAATCAGTATATTATATACAGGAAAGATATTTCAGAAATGAAACAAGAGTTAATATTAATCAACTGTCTCACCATTGAAACTTAAATTGACAGAAATTTTCTCTTATCCAAAAATGTAAATTTATCCCAGGAAACATTCAAACTTGTAAACTTTTAACGTTCAACACTGGCATGTCCCAGGCTAAATGTTTGAAAAAATGTCACTTAAATGTCTTGTATCAGTTCAAACATGTATGTTTTGGAAGACAATCTGATCATTGACTTTGTCATGGGAAGACAGCTTTCAGGATTCCTTGTCACAACGATGCTCCCCACTGTAGTAGCCAACACCCTTGGATACCTCACTGTGTTCTTTGAGGAGGAGGCATTCGAAGCCGCGCTAGGAGTCAATCTTACCATTGTGCTGGTTATTACTACAATGTAAGATTCTTTAGGTAATAGAAGTTTTTACAAATTGGGTTTCTTCAATTCTTTCTAAAATTGCAGGTTGGTTGAGATAGCAAATCAATATGCAAATACAACAAGCTATATCATGATGCAAATCTGGATGATAGTCAGGTCAAAATCTTTGCAGCATTTGATTCAAGCTTAAAGGGGATTTACCATTTTAAGAGTGCTATGTCCGATTCACAACAGTACCCTTTCAGCCTTTGTCTGAACAATGATGGAGTAGTATGCACAGTCAGTGTACAGTGTCTGAAGAGCGGACAGTTATCTATAGAATAAAACTAGTCATTCGTTTAAATATGTTGTGTATATAGCCGGCCAAACGGCTGGACTGATTGGGCTGAATTTTTTTGTGGACACTCATGGGTTGTCGTAGGGTGTTAAAGGCTAAAATAAAATTCATAAAAAAAAATTTTCCATTGGGCAATGCCGGACCCTTCAGCTTGTATTTAATAAAACTGTTCTAAATATAGAGATATAGGGTTTTAAAGTTTACACATCTTTGGCGCTCCTAACATTTATTTTCTAACTATTCATCAATAAAAAGCATGAAAATCTCCGAACTAAGATATGAGAAAATCTTCAAAATGAATGAAAAAGGAAGGATTGCAAATATGAAATTCAATTCTCTAATTTTCTGTTTAGTGTTATAATGCCATTTCTGGAAGTTCTACTACAAACTTATGCATATCATCTGAGAAAATTAAGTGAAAAAACTGACGAAAAATCTGATCCACAGGTTAAAACTGTCTATCTATTAATAAAGATTTTTAAGAATAAAAATGTATTTACTCTTAATTAGAAGGTTTGTCCAAAAGTTCCAGTTGTTGTCAGAAAATCCCTCATCATTGCAAAAAGGTGAACCATACAAATGCACACTAATAGTTTATCATTTTAAACATGAGACGAAACTTTTATAAAATTCTTTTATATCGATATTTTCTAATTTTGTATTGCATCTTTTATTATTTTTGCTTTTAAAATAGAATTAGGTTATTTAACTTGCACTTTCTTAAATCAGAAGTCGTGGGTCATTAAAAACATGTATACAGTTCCTTTAAAGGGTCTGTAAGCATATGTAACCCTCCATAAAAAAGATGGAAATGTTGATTAACAACAGTTCATTTAAACCTTCAGCTGATCAATGTGACAGAAGTTGTAGATTTGCTAGGTTTAACAGTTTTTATTATGATAATTCACGTTTTTATAAAGAAATTTTCATGTTACTTTTGAATAGAAATTAATCAGTTTAAAAAATTAAAAACATTGATATCAAATCTAGTGTTTGGAATGAAGCTGAGGAGAAGGTTGACTGGAAAAATAAACGGATAAACTATATAACATGGATCCTAAAAAAAGGAATTCTCTTTGGATATATTACCTTCATCATCCTTTTCTTCATCGTAGGAATATTCATTATACATTAATCAGAGTTTTTCAGATGTATAACTTGTTTAATTAAACCTTTAATTTTAGGCAGTTTCAAAAATAAAATTAGTTTTCCAATAATCGTTTAAAAGCTATTCTCTTCTGAAAACTGTAAAATAGGTAGACGACTTTATGCAATAATATGTGTGGTTGAAGTTGTTGTAAAGCAAAAAGTTTTATGAATAACTTGAAAATCAATTTATGATTATGTATAAAGAATAAAATGGCAGGAATTATCTCGGAGAACCAAACCCTTTCGGCAAAACTGGAAAAATAAAATCAAAAAAATATTTCGTCAATTTAATCATAGTCGTATTCTAGTCTAGCTTCATCAATTGTAATAACCAGAAAACAATGGAATAGGAAGACGACATTATAGCAATACTTAAGTGTATTTGATGTTGTTACAAAGCAAATAGTTTTTCTAAACGTATTTATTAAATCACTAATTTAGTGAAATGGGTCTGTTTACACTGAACAATTGCTGTGTCTCATGCTCATCGGGTTTTTAAAAGTTAAACGTAAATTCTAAAAGTCGTCTTCATAGTTAAGTATTTTCTAGTTATCACTGCAGTAGTCTTTATCATATTATAGTTTTTAACACTGAAGAATTATGTGATTTCATAGAAGTGAAGATTTATATCATTATGTTAGATGTTACAGGGATACACACAAAGATTGTGACTGTAATGACGACCTGGAGTTTTTTTTTAAATATAAATAAAGGTTGAATTTGGACCATTCTATAGTAAGATTAAGCGTAATTTCATGAGACGACCCATGCAAATATAGAGCAACGCCCGATTGACAAAAGAACTTTTTAAACATTTGACTGATGATCGAGGCCCGAGTAATCTGTGTAGCTATTAATCAAATAGTGTCTGAATTTCCAGAAAACGGAAATGTACATTTACACACAGCGTGAACTATTCTGAAAATTATTATGTCCAAACCAGTGTGATCTCAGCACGGCTAGCATTACATGTCTAACTCAAAATTAATAAATAATGTCCAAAGAAACTATTTGAATGTAAATATTTGTCTTTTATCACTTCTAAACATTAATATTTTTATGCATTAAATAGTTTTAAAATCTTCAACAATTGAAAATATTCCTGTAGAGCCTGCAGGTTACTACGTATATTCCTGTAGAGCCTGCAGGTTACTACGTATATTCCTGTAGAGCCTGCAGGTTACTACGTATATTCCTGTAGAGCCTGCAGGTTACTACGTATATTCCTGTAGAGCCTGCAGGTTACTACGTATAAGTCCGAAAGGTTACTCTTACTATACAGTTAATTTAATTAAGATTTGAATGGTTTAATAAAGTTTAATAAAAGTTTTAATGATTTGGCTCAATTTTGCAACAACTGGGTAGCAGGATTCAATAGTCTTTAAAGTCTCATCCTTTATGGGAGACCCTGTATCTAAATAAAAACGTTATCTTTTATTAATTTGTAATAATAAAACAATGGTAATCCTCCAAACTTTTTCTTTGTACTTTGTGTAATTTTGTAAAATTTTAATTATTTACGGTAAAACTAATTAATTAACATGAACTTTTTTTATTTGATTACATGAATAAAATCAATAAAGACTAATGTTGTTAAACACGTATTAAAAGAAATTTTAATTATTTTTAATTATTTTAAAATTAGTTATATAAAAACGAGAATTATGTAATAAAGGACATTTGTGTATATGTACATTTCGTAGACATTTAATATTTAAAACTACTAATTCAGCATTAGATATAGTAGTCGAAGTTAAAATAACATCAAATTTGGTTAACACCATTAGGTTGGAAAGATATAGAAAGGAATTGAGTGTTTGCCACAAACTCTGAATTTCTAATTCCTATAACTTTGCAACCCATTTTCATAGACCTTTGATATTTAAAACTAATAATTCTGTTAGATCAAATAGTCTAAGTTTGACATAATAAAGGTTTGCACCATCAGGTTGCAAAGATAAAGATGTTAGTGTGAAACAAAAACTCAGTTCCTTTGGGAACAGAAAATTAAAATTTGTGGCGACTAAACAGTTAAATAAAAAAAACATCTTTTTATAATGTGGTATTTACACAAGTGATATTTTTTATGATAGTGTAAAATGAAATTCCGCTTAATGTTTTTTTACTGTCCTTGGGATGATTTTTAAAAATTTAATTCCGCTAAAAAGATTGACTTAAGAGAAAAGTATACAGTTAGATATTGAAGGATATGCGATGTTCAGGTGAATTAAAAGTTAGTAAATTATATGATATTTAAGGAAGTTGAAATACATTTGTTAGGCAATTATTTGTGTCGATTCTACAGTAAAACCCGTAATAACGAATGCATGGAAAGAATTCATCAAATGTCGTATTCTTCACTTTCTGATAATTGAATGTTGCAGATATTTAGTTTTTAATAAAATGATTATATGGAACTCTTTAAAACTGTACCGCATATTCATGGCTATTTATTTATTTTCGCAAATACTGAAATTTACGTAATATAGTATAAAACTTATTGAAAAATTGTCAAGACGACATTTGATAAATTCTTCTGATGTATTCGTTATTAAGGGTTTCACTGTAGTAAAATGTTAGTTTAAAAAAATGAAATGTTTTATGTCCCATTGGACCATGTATGGAAAGTTCCAATTTTATAAGAACTTTTAAAAACAAGAAAGAAAAATTATAGTTGAAGGATTCGATGACTACGATGTATTCGATGTATTCGTTATTAGGGGTTTCACTGTATTTTATTATTTTGGAAATTTAAGGCCATTTGAAAGCGGTTTCTTAATTTCCATGTTTATATTGGAAATAATTGGTATTAGTTCATCTTATTATTAAATAAATGAGTTAAATCAAAAAAAGTATTTTTGTTTTACGTAAAAAATGCTTATCTTTGAAATGTTCTGTAATTGTAAATAAAATTCTCTCTACGAAATGTCTCAATACCCTTTTACCTGTTACAGAAAAAAAACTTTGCATACAAAATCATGACTTTCTTTTAATATTGATTATAGTGCACAACTCTATGACTATTTTTTATCTTAACTTTTTCGGAGATAAACACTTTTTAAACACTTTTTTATGACAAAAATTTTAGATGTTTCTCTTTAATACAGGGTGTCCCAAAAAACATGGGAATTCAGTGACGAATTCGATATCGTCTTTTCAAATAATTCTTTGATTTAGTATAGTGATACCTACTGAGAAAGCTGTAATCTGTCAGAGTTTCGTCTGCTATGTTTACATTTTGTTTGTTTATGTTTTGACTGCAACCGGTTGTACTTAATAAAACAAGA
Source organism: Eurytemora carolleeae (assembly GCF_000591075.1). NCBI lineage: Eukaryota > Metazoa > Arthropoda > Copepoda > Calanoida > Temoridae > Eurytemora > Eurytemora carolleeae. The sequence continues at coordinate 42,722 of NW_019397412.1, forward strand.
AAATTACAGTATACAAACAGAGTAAACTTGTCCGTATTCACTGTTCATCTTGCGTAGACATTATAGACACATCTTTGCAGTCGTTTACCCTTTTCATAAAATAAACTCTAGCAGACATAATAATATTATGGCTTTTGAAATTAGGTATTACAATGCTAATTCATAACAAAGACGATATCGAATTCGTCACTGAATTCCCATGTTTTTTGGGACACCCTGTATCTTTGATTTAAAAGTTTGAGAAATTGGTCTTAACATTTTAGATTGAATGGGTTCACTATAAAAGCGAAAGATTAGCTTCCACTCCTCGCAAAGCTGGGTTTCAAAGCTAGCTTGTAAATAAAGATATGTTTTCTTATGTGCCTTTCCTGTCCATTTTACAAAGCAGAAGTTCTGACATGAAACCAAACTTAAAAAAAGGATCCTATACTGGAGTGTAGAGATGTAATTTCTACTGTATCATTTATAAGTGAACCTTCATCTGTAGTCGGGTTTAAGCTTTTCAAATCTCATCTCTGAACAAGGAAAGAAAAATTGTTGAATTGTGAAAAGATTTTTATTCCCGCAAGTCAATGCTACAGAGAAACTAAAATTAAAAAATCTATTTTCAGTCATAAAATAAAATGATCAGACAAAGTTTTAAACGGTACCGTTGTGAACCAATCTTGTCGCTCTACAAAAGGAGGGTTACTTGAATTTCCGTGTACAGTCCCTTAAAATATGGATTTTTATTATCTAAATTACGAGAAAGGTTAATGTTTACTGAAGGTGGCACTTATATCTTAATGAGAACCTACAGTTAGTGTTCCAACACAAGAATGACACTTGGTCCCTGGAATATTCAAGTTAAAGGGACATATACTTGTAATTACAAGTGACCTTCCCTTATAGAGTTGCATGCCCGATTCACAACAGCACCCTTCAAACCATTATCTGATCAAAATAAGAAAGATATCGCCACTTTATCTGGATTGAAAATATGTATCTTAACCATTTCCTTTATTGTTTCTGAAGCAGTAATCTGCAAGTCACTCTAAATAAAACCACATTTGAAAACAATAAGTCATTGTATCGTTGTGAATTGGACATGCCAATCTATAGGTTCAAGGTCATTTTTAATTACTTCTACGTTAAAAGAAGGTTTCTTTACCAAACCAAACCAAACCTGGAGAAGGATCCTAAGATGCCTGGAGTATTCAGGATTCATCTTTGGAACCCCCAGGATAGGTCACATCATGGCCGCGCTCATCAGTGCTTTACATCTAGGTAAATAAAAACAGAAAATAGATTAATTATTCATAAAATTACAACTACTTTACTAGGAAGTTAAGAGAATTTTCAATTACCAAAGGTTCACAAGAGTTTTTAATTTCCTGAAAAACTATCACTCAATTTAATCGTCTTTTGAGATGAAAATGCGCAATTTTTTCACAAAAACTTTGCAGAGTGCAGCTGTTGTTATTTTACTTAACTGTCCCCATGTAATGTTGGTCAAAATGTCGAAAAATCTAAAAAAAGGTTGTTATACTAGAAAGATTCATTTGAAATAATCCATATTAGTATAAAGGGGTGGGCAAAATTGATCAAATTCATAGTTGGAAAAAAATAAAAGTGTTTAAAATATTTGAGAATAATATTGCAGGGACTTTTAAATAGGCTTTAGACTTTAGAGTGTTTCACGCCCACCCTCATATATTTTAACTTTTATTGTGACTCTACCTATGAGCATCTTCTCTTTGTACAGTATAAAACAATAACGAAAAAAGTTCGCGGATTTTCAATAATTTTATTGTGCATTTTTAAAATTTCAAAAAATAAACAGTAATGAGGATTTTCAGTGTCCATAGAAATGAAGACGACATTTCCCGTTCATCGGGGTGGAAGAATTTCAAAAAACACTCTGCTCTAATTCTGCTATCATTCAATGAAAAACGAAAACGTGATATATGTAGGGTTTCCAATCGGAATTCCGTTGCGCGATATTGCGTGCAACTGTGCGGAATTGCGTGGAATTGCCCGTAGATTACAGAGCCTGAAATTTAAAAGAGTATCGTTGAACGAAACTTCCGAATTTCCTTTTTGGGGTCTTATTATTTGTGTAGATTTTGATTTAAGAGATTTGATAAAAATGGTAAGATATAAAGGATTAAATAAAATAATATTTCAAAACAAAAATATCGATATCTACAAAACTGGGTAAACCCATTTGTGAAACCCGGGTTCCAAAACTGGTTTTCATAAGGATACCCTGTCTTAAGTTTTGGGCTCAGGGCTCGCAATTACGCACAAGTAAAATCCTCTTGCGTTGGAAACCCTACTTTCATGTTTTAAATGAATCCTAAAAATACTGCACTTTTCAGCTCAACTACCATGTTTTGGTAACTATTTATTCCTTGATTTTCCTAGGATGTGCATGTGGTCTTGCCTGGAATACGATTCACGTTGAAACTAGTATTACAAGAATCTTGAATTCAATTGTGTTCATAAATTTTGAATTTCTCACCGTAACTATGAGTGTATTGCTTGGCTATGTAATTAAACATACTGAAGAATGTTATGACGATGGTTTGACTCCAAGAAAACCCTTGATTTTGATTATATTCGGCCTGATGTGTTTGGGATTGGTGGCAATAGCGGTAATAAAATTAAATTTAAAATTAAATTGGATTAATCCCACTTTGTAACAATCAAAGAGTTATTTTTTCGTTTTTTTTAAAGTTCGGAGTGAGCTACATAAGACAAATATAAAGATCAATAGTGTTTGTTGATTTTTCATAATTTTTAATCATCAAAGGCAAAATAAACAAACGATGAATTTTTTAGGTCGCATTTGTAATTTTGTACAGAGCAACTCTTTATCTTTTGTTAGTAATAATTTATGGTTTTCTTGCATTGAAATCACTGGTTGGGTTGGTTTTGTATGGGACAGTTATCAATGGATTTATATCAAGAATGGAGAACATGGAATTCAATTCTGGAAATGCACTGCTCGACGGTCAAAAACAGTTGAAAACATTTCGCCAACTTAAAAAGGGGTTTGGACCTTATTTATTTGTTCTTTTTTCAGTACACACTCTGGCATTGGTTGCCATTGTATTTTTACTGATTGAATACTGGAAATTAGGTATTGCTACCATTGACGTTATTGAGTTTACTTTTCTCACTTTTTTCACTGGATTGCCACTGTTGTACACAGTCCTGTTAGCCAAAGATGCATATTCCACCTTTCAGAATATTTCACCAATTCTAAGGTATTGAAAGAAACTGTAAGTGTAATTATAAGTTGCAAAGATGGCAATGCCCAGTTTAAAACGCTGCCCTTGAAACTTCATCTGATCAGGGGCGGATAAAGGGGGGTGGCGGGGGGACATTCGCCACCCCCTGACAGATTCAGGGAGGGGCGTAGCCCCTCCTTGAGATTTCGAGGCAAAAAATGTTCCCAATTTTATAAATCGTATGTGTTTTTCAATTTCAAGCTTTTTTTATTTAATGGAAATCTTGACTTTCTTTTCTTCAGTTTAATTTAAAAATCAACGACAACAAGTAAATGTTATTGTTAACGATAAATTTAGAATTAGAAATTTGTAAGAAACTAGACTTAAGTTATAATATTGTTCATATCTAGTAATGTTCCTTAATCAATACTCATTTATCAAAATTGTAATATTGGTCCTAATTTTGATGCATTTAAGTATAACTAGTAATTTCTTTTTGTTTTTAAATTGCTAATGTTCCTATTATTGTTCCTGTTCCTAATATTGTGTCCGACCCAACTTAAATCCCTGTCCTAATCCAATATTTTTGTTCCTAATTCCTGAACAATCTTTTTATTGTTCCTAAATCCCTGTCCTAATCCATTAATTTTGTTCCTAATTCCTGAACAATCTTTTTATTGTTCCTAAATCCCTGTCCTAATCCTTTAATTTTGTTCCTTAAAGTTAAAAATCTAGTTTTTTAGTCTTTAGTCATTAATTTTGACTCTTTTTGAGTCTTTTAAGTCAAAAAAAAAATTTCGCCTGCGGCACGATTTTTTGTTCCTAATTATTAATTTTTTTGTTCCTAAAAAATCTTGCCCCCCTCACTTAAATCCTGTATCCGCCCCTACATCTGATCTGAGCTTAAAACCTTAGAATTGGAAACCGATCGTTTAATCTGAATATCCGATGTGGGCACTTTAAGTTTCCTTCTTAAACCGCTCTCTTTTTCTCTCCCTCCTGTATCCGACCAATGAGAGTTCACTCATTCAATTTGGCGCGCAAATTTCCCGGCTTTTCTTATTGGCTGTTCTGTTGCCAACTCGATTGGTTGAGTTTTAATTTTGTTGATGCAAACTTAATATTAAATTAATCTTGAAATTAACCAAAAGTATCAAGCGCTGATCTCGATATCCACAATTCTAAAGTTTTCAACTCTAAAATTTTTTTTTTTTTCTGGTTTAAAAGTGTTAATGTGGTAGTTCCCATATGTTTTCCTGCAGTAGAAATGCGCAAGTTACTTTTGTAGAGAAACCACGATTTAAAAAAACCAGTTTACAAAGATTGTAAAAGGTTGGAAATCCTCTGTCAAATCGAACCTAATCGGATTTTTAAAAAAAATTTCATGATGCCATGCCGCGTCTTATAAATGTGCTCACGTACAGATTTTTTTACAAATCAAACTACGAAAAATAATATAAAAAATGAGTTTTTAAAGCTTTACTTCAGGTTTTAAAAACGGTGTTAAACTTGAAATGTTTGGGTAATCTACGAAAAGGTTCAAAGGGTCTAGAGAGGAATTGAGTTTTTGCCACAAAATCTGATTTTTTAACTCATATTTACAACCCGATGTCGTATATACTTTGATATTTAAAATTAGGAATGAAGTTAGATGAGTACTAGTCTTAGCTGGAAATATTTAAGGTTTACTTTACACCATCAGGTTGAAAGGATATAGAAATTAGAAAATTTGAGTTTGTGGCACTTTGAGGGTCACTTGAAATGATTTTAAGAGATCAAATGTTTCCTTGAGGACAGCATGTGAGAAGGAAACCCCTGAGGTTAAAATGGATTATTTTCTCCTTATTCAAGAGATTCAGCAAGAGGTAACATACAGGGTTACCCACAAAGGATAATATTGTAAAGACGACCCAAAACTCTAAATATATGAAGCTTGATTTTTGGTTTCTGCATTTTTACTGAGTATGCTGATGGTTTATTACATGGTTAAGCACAGATATAAACAAGTGTAGGTCTACTAGGAACCCTTAATGCAAGAAAACGAACTAAATAAATCCCTTACAGTCGTCTCAGCAGACTTCATGAAGTCTCATCTTTTATGGGTAACCCTGTATATTATTTTGTTCAAACATTAATTCCAGTCCGCATTTTGGAATTCCCAATCCTTATAGTTTAATGGTATTTATTTTGATTGGGATACTAAACATGGTGTATAGAAATGGTTCTAGATTAAAAAACGATAATTGACTTATTCTATTGATAAAAATGATATTTTATTTAGGAAACATTTTCTGGATGTGAATTCTTTCTGATTGAGAAATCCACCTTACTATCTGTACTTGGTACTATTGTAACGTACTCAGTAGTACTCTTTACTTCAAGATAAAGTACACTTTGTTTTCTGTACTCATTACTTCAGCATATAATACACTGATATATGTACTTATTAATATTGTAACATACTCAGTTGTGTACATTATTTCAGAATAGAGTACACGCTTATCTTACATTTACTTTAACATATTAGGGAAGCTCAGAAACCATATTCAAAAGGGACTGTAAGTTCAATTTCCAGTAACCCTCCAGTAACCCTCCAGTAACCCTCCAGTAACCCTCTATGCAAAGATGGCAATGCCCGATTAACAAATGTACCCTTGAACATTTATTTCATCAATAATGTGGCAGATCGTTTTCTAGGTATAAAAGTGTTCAATTTTGATAATTCCTAAATGTTTTCCTGCATAAGCAATGCGCAAGACAAATCTATGCAGGGTACCGCTGTGAATTGGGCATTGTTATTTTACAGGGAGGGTCACTAAAATGACGCTTACAGTCCCTTTAAATAAAGTTCCTGAGCTTTTTTCCTAATATATTAAAGTAAATGTAAAAAAATCCTGGGCCTACACACTTTTCTTATTTAAACCCTTATTGATTTATTGGAAATTTTATATTTGAATTCCAAATCAACATTATTTTGTAGCTAAATATTGGTACCAGTACAAACGTCGGACGCACAAACGTCGGACGCCACAAACGTCGGACAGTACAAACGTCAGACGCACAAACGTCGGACCAGTACAAACGTCGGACCAGTACAAACGTCGGACTAGTACAAACGTCGGACTGGTACAAACGTCGGACCAGTACAAACGTCGGACGGGTACATTTATAAAAAAAACGTCGGACTTGTTAGATTTTGAATGGACCATTGTTTTAAAAAATTTCAAACTATGAATTCTACTAGATCATACAGTTTAATCCTTATATCTTTGCAACCCACTGTTGTAGACCTTAGATATTTCAAATTATGAATTCTACAAGATCATACAGTTTAATCGCTATATCTTAGCAACCTGATGTTGTAGACCTTCTAAATGTTAACTAAGTTTAATGAACTCGGGTATATATATATTTATATGCATATAAATAAGGAAACAATTTTAAACAATTGCATTGATAAGAAATTACGTAACTTTACAAAAAGTCTCTCCTCCTTTCTAGTTGTTATAATAATCAACAATGACAGTCATGTACTGTTGTATGGATACTTTCTTTTCAGAGTTTGAAACCAGGCTTTTTAAATCTATTCATCTTTGATCTCTTCCTAGGTTGCGACTGGTTGTGGCTGTTGCTACATTATTCTGTGGTCCCAGAAGAACATCTCTCATCTTTCTATCTATGGAGTTTTCCTCTGTTCTCAACGGCTGGATCAAAGCCCAAATGCTGGCATTATTGGGCAAAGATAAAGCAAAGGCAGCATTGAACCCCTCTGCAGCATTACTGGTCAATGGGTCATCTGAGAGAATTGTCTCATACTTGTTCCAAACTGCATGGGGGAATATTGGATTCCTCCTGGCTCCTGTTCTCCAGTTGAGTGGTCCTATCCATGTCTTCTCAAAGTACTCTAAGAATAAATCAACCTGATCAGAATTGTCTTCAAAGCTTGGTTTCAGTTCGTCAGAACGAGAACTGATCACATCTTCCCAGATTCTAACAATATCCTCTTCTGGAACTAAAGAAAGAGCCCAAAGATAGCGAACCAGAGTTTGAAAGTCTACATTATTCTGGTACAAACTTCCTAATCCAAGCTCAGTTGAAGTCATTTTCCTCCTAATGGCTCTCTTAAAATGGGTGTCACAGCCCATTACAGGCACGTCGGGATAACAGTTCAGGAATCCTTGCATCATTGCCTTCTCAAAATCTGTCTTCAAACTGCCTGGTGGGGTTACATTTGCATCTTTAAGATACTGGAAGACTCTTTGGTAGCTTGAGGTCTCCTTGTTTGGAAGGAGTGCAAAACAACAGGGTACAGTGATACCTGTAGCTGTGACAGCAGTGATAATAAACAATTGATAGAACAAGGTTTTCTTCACAACATCAAAAGTACCATCAGCCACCCAGTATTTTGCCGACTTAAGAACGTTATGTTGCTCACTGCTGCAAAATATGATGATTCTCTCAGAGTTCTCATCTCCAAGATGCTCATTGATTGCTAGAAATCTGTCTCCACGGATTGTTGTCTCAAGATGTTGAGGTACAGACATATCATTCCAGCTTTTGGGGACCTTAAGCCCAAAATGTTCTACTCTTGCTCTCTTGACTGCCTGTACTAAGGTATTTGACTTGCTCATGGCACTCACCCCTTCGTTGGTAAGTGTGCTTACCATGTTGGTCATGTTTCCAAGAACAGTTCGTGGACTTATTGCTATATTTCCAGAGCTTTCTTTAACTACTTGTTTTTCTATTTCACGTACTCTTTTCTTCAAAAGATCACTGTCATGTGAATGCTCTCCGAGGAAACTGATAATCTTGTCATTCTCAAAGTTTATAACTGCTCCTGCAGGACAAGAATTGTTTTTCCTTTGAATGCATTGGTAATAGGTTTTGTTGGGTTTCTTCTTTGCAACCCTGTATTCAAACTGATTTGAATCAAGCAGGTGCCGTCCCCCCTGCTTGACCTCAATATAGTTAGCAGTCTCCTCGTCCATGTATCCAGACTGTGTGAGATTGTGAATTTTTAACAAAAAAAATTGGGAATTTTTTTTAGATAAAATTGCGAATTTACAAGAATTTCAATCTGAAAATTCAAATATATTTTTTCCTCCTTGTTCCGACGTTTTTCCTTATAAATGTACCCGTCCGACGTTTGTACTGGTCCGACGTTTGTACCTGTCCGACGTTTGTCTGTCCGACGTTTGTAAGTCTTATGTTTGTACCGTCCGACGTTTGTGGGTCCGACGTTTGTACTGGTAGCTAAATATTTTAATTTTTCACGAATTAATGAATATGAAAATTATTATTAATATCAATTAATAAGTTAATGGCAAAATGCGCGAATGAGTCAGAATCAAAGCAAAAGAAAGTTCAATAAATTCTTTAAAAGAAAAAGCACATTTGGATCTAAAACTACTTAAAAAGTATTTATATGAAATAAAATTTGAGAAACTGTGCACTTTAAAAATGATTTTTTACAATAAAAGATCAAAAATAAGGAGGACTTTTACTCGATGGAGTTATAAACCTTAATATTGTTTTCCTCTTAATAAATGTATTCTGTACAACATACTACAGTGAGAAACCAGAAAACTGTGGATTAGGAAGACGACATTACAGCATTATTCAAGTGAATTTCATGTTTTTACAAAGCAAATAGTTTTACTAGTAGATATCACTTTTTGGGTCTGTTTACACTACACATTTGCGTGGTGATCACGTTCTTTGGACTATTCAAAGTCTGAGTCTGAAAGTCGTCATCCTGTTTTCTGGTTCTGACTATGCTACTACTGCATAAATTTACATAAAATTGTTTATTCAGTGATATAGATATAAAGGTTAAAATTTAAAGTTTTAAAGTAATATAGATTAGTAACAGATAGATAGAAAGATAGATAGATACAGAGCGTCCCACATCATATAAGATTATCTCCAATCTTTAATGCCAAATTACGCACGTAATACTCGAAAAATCTAGCATTTACCGCCAAAAAAAATTTTGATTAGCTTTAATTAAATTTTTCAAAATGATTAATTCTTCTTAAATTTTCTGATTTATCCTCCAAATCGTAATTTAGACCCATTAACTCGGTCTAATTTGATGTGGGACACCCTGTAGATAGATAGATATATATTTGACTAAATATTTAATTAAAAACAATTTCAATTGCAAAAATTTTACATTTTAATCTAGCCAGATGGGGATTAGAGGATTTACTGAAAAGAAAATAAGGATAATTACAAGAGCTGGGAAAAGTTCTGTAAACTAAACGAAGGTTTTTGAAAATTAACGGAGAGTCTGTTAACGAAAGGCAAAAATCGTTAATTAATTGCCGTTTTTGAAGAAAAATAATAATGGTTACAAAAACGGCGATTTTTATTATTTTTTTTTCTGCTGAAAATACCGGGTGTCCCACGAATCATAACAGTTAGTGAATAGTTTTAAATGTCTTCTTCCATATACTGTATTAGATATTACATACTTTTTGCAATTTATTTCGTTGATTCAAATAAATTCGTTTCGTTTAACTCAAATAAATTTTACTTTAAAATCAACTTAACTTTAGTATGACTCAGGACTGGCATATAATTTATCTATTATATTATATTCTTTGGCATCAAACAACTTAGAAAATTAATGAAGAAGACATTATAAACCAAAAATGTTTAAACTGACACTCTTTACTTACCAGCCCTAACTTCAATCGTTATTTTTGGTAAAATATATCTGAAACAATTGTCTTTTTAACTACTTTTTTTCTCGTCAGGGATGCAAAGCTTTACCATTTTCATGTTAGGAGACAAATCTAGGTGTTGAGGAGATGGGGGTTTCTATGAAGTCATTTGTTCAAGCTTAATGATGCGTGAAGCTCAATCAAAATTTGTTAAGATTTTCTTTTTTTTGGTAACTATGGACATGAAAATAAAGTTGAAATTATCTACAGATTTACTCAGTAATATTATAAAGGAATTGAGTCTTTGTCACAAACTATGATTTTCTAATCTCTATATCTTTGTAACCCAATGCCGTAGACCTTAGATATTTCAAATTATGAATTATATTAGATGAAAAAAAACTAAGTTTGAAATATCAAAGGTTTACACCATCAGGTGGAAAAAATATAGGTATTAGAAAATCAGAATTCGATACAAAGACTCAATTCCTTTACAGGGTGTTTCATAAAGCGCTCTTTAGAACACTACAGCTCTTATTGTGGTTTGCTTAGAAAATGTTGACAACTTTTTATATTGAACAATATGATTTAAAGTTGTGCAGCTTTAAAATAGGGTTCACAGCACGTTGGATTGGACTAATTCAACAATCTTTAAAATTTATGTTTAATAGATTAAACTCCAGTTAACCCGTAAATATTAAATATCTCGCAAGAATTTACTTTCTAATAATGGAATGTTGCAGATATTTAGTTTTTTTAATCAAATGATTATATGGAACTCTATAAAACTGTTCCCGCATATTCATGGCTATTTATTTATTTTCGCAAATATTGAGATTTACGTTAAATAGAAAAAACCATTAAAAATTGTAAAGACGACATTTCATAAATTCTTTCAATGTATTTAAAATTTAAGGTTAACTTCTTCTTAACAACTTTATTCAATACAAAACAAATCGACAATAGTATTTTTCATTTATAGAATCATAGAGAAAAACGTCTCGTTCTACCTATTGCCGTACCGAGCTGCTTTTCGCAGAGCTCTCCATTAATTAAGATTTGATCAAAATAATTTGCAAGCGTAGTTGCAGACTTTTCATCTTTAAATTGAAATGTGAACATGAACAGAACTGCAGTATGTATTTTAAAAATTATTTAGTATTATATATTGCAAACGTAGTTGCAACTGAATGACTTTTCATCTATACATCTATATGAATAAAAGAGAGGAAAAAAAAACAAAGCAACAAAAAGGACATAAAATAAAAATCTATAGTACTGGAAAACCGAAAAAAAGGGAAATGACTTTTCATCTTATTGTTTTAGAAAAAAATAAAAACAATTAAAAACAAATCAAAGAAAAAAAAAAAAAAAAAAAAAAAACCCAGATATAGACTTTTCATCCATGAATCGAATAGAGTGAGAGAAAACCGATCAAAAGTATTAAAAATAGCAAAATAGGATAAAAGAAGAAAATATATCGAAACTTCAAAAAATGCTTGTTGGTCTCAAGCTTATAAATCAACAGTATCCAGCTGGCTATAATTCACTGTTTGGTTATTCGGATAACAAGATTTTATAGTGTTTAAGTTTAAAAGTTTATATATTCATGATATCAGAGCTCTCAGTATCATAATTTCCTGAATCACTCTGAATCACTCTGAGAACATCACTACTTAACATCCTTAGATTCTTTTCTCACGACTGAGCTTTAAACCTTCATTTTTGGATCTGGCCCGACATTCTGTTATTCTGTATATTGCCTTGTAGTATCCAACGCAGGTTTTTCCCATCCTGATCCTAGCATTTTCTTCCAAGTGCAACATGTCTCTTGGCTTGGTCTCTCTCCATTGACCCCTTCTGTGTGTTAACCATCCTTCCTTAGTATCCTTGGTCCTGTAAAGTGAGAAGATTTCTTCGTTCTTATTCCCCATGTATGAAAACAAGGTGCAAGACGTGTCGGAATAATTGGATGAGTATCAGAGCAGTTGAATTCTCTAATCTTGGTTGTGAGAGAAATCATCAGTTCTTTTCGATTGTAGACTATTTTTCTATGGTCTCTCTTAATCACAGTAATCTTTGGAGGGAAAGCTACCTTGATAAATATCTCCTGTTCTAGCTGAGATCGATCTTACTGAGCTTCGGAAATGTTCTATGTCTTCCATGATTTCCGTGTCTGTTGCTCCTCGCAGAATATCATTTAGTCCAGCGACCAGAAGCACATCTACAGGTCTGTGTACATTGCCATATTCAGCCATGAAAGCATGCTCTAGTTCTCTTACTGTTGCACCAGGGATTGTAATGTAGTCTATATGAATATCATCTCCCTGATAGCCATTCATTGATCGCATTCCTTGCCAATTATTCAGTATTGATGATGAGACGAGAACAGGATATCTTGTGCCAATTTTGTGCGAATGTGTAGTGTTTTTGCAAGTAAAACAGTGATAGTTCCCCCACATATCTGCTGGTGCTGATATTCTATAATCTTTCGAACTGTTGTGAGTATGGCAAACAGTAGAGCTAGCAGTGTCACCTGGCATGATATATTCAGAGCATATCGCACAATATTTCTCCAGGTATGAATTCGCCGCACGAATGGATTCATAGTATATCCTCTTTGCATTTAAGTACATAGCATGTTCTCCTGATTTTCTACTTAGAGAAATATCCTTCATCTGTTCTTCAGCAGGGATATTTCTTGACAGTTTATCAGCATAAGCAGGGTAAAGCATGGATCTATATGAAGGGGGGAGGGGTGGCGGAGGTCTCCTGGTATCTGGTAGACTCCAGATTGGTCTCGTTCTCTGGTCCGTCATCCTGGATTAAAGGTAAATTTTAGATATGTTAAATAGTTGGAATATTGGTAACTAGAAAACAGTTTATTTATGTAAGCATACATAATATATTCATTCATTCCATTGAAGTAAGTTAAAGTTAATGACAAAATGAAATAGTAATGTTGAATATTCAGTAAATGCTATAAATAAAATTCTTCATTTCGAATCTAGAGATCTAATAATAGTTCCATTCTGTAATTGTTATCGTTAAGATAAGTAAATCTAGGATCATTTAAGTAGGACATATGATTGATTTTTAGTTCAAATTTAAACCAGTTTAAGAAACCATTAATTTCAAGATTCACTTTTCTACATCTTGTAACCCATATATAATATTTGACATAAAGGATTAGAAGGTTCTCAGGTGAGTACATATTCTTTGTTTTAATACCAAAAATGAAGTCCTTCCTGTTCGGTATTGCGGAAATGGAATCCCATCTAGTAACAAAATAATTGTAAATGGATACCAGAAATGTCGAAACTTTTTCGCATTCCCAGAAAAGATGTAAAATGTTTTCAATATAGTTTTCACAGAACGTACAGTTAGCATTGATACCTTGTATAAATTTTGAGACAATTTTATTTGTTTTTAAAGTGCCCCTAACTATTTGAAATTGCATCCATTTTAATTTATTATCAAAGAAAATATCTCTAGTCTGTTTATATGTTTTTTCCCAAAAATCAATTCCCTGCAGTGCTCCTAACTCGTTTTCCCATTTCCTTTCTCTAATCTGTAGATTTTTATTTGAAAATTCAAGACGCTTAAAAAGTTTCACCCATTTATTACAGCCCTGCACAGAATAGTTTATTAAGCGGATAAGTGGAGGTTGATATGGTGATTCTATGTTTATTCTATCGAGTGATAAATTCAGCTTTTGAATTCCGACTCGGACAACCTGTTTCAAAGAAATGTAGGAATCTGTATCTACTTCAACCCCAAACTTAGCTCCTAACTCTATTTCTGATAGAAAGACAGTGCTGTTATCTTCAAACTTGATAAAAACTAAAGGACAGTTGATGATATTTCCTATTGTACCAAACATATTCCTTTTACATTCCTCAGAATTACGCATGAATACACTAGAGCCCCATATAGGATAAATAATGATATTGTCAGGATGCATTCGTAAATGCTCCAGCAAGAGAGGTTTAACTACATGTAAACAGCCTTTCCAGAATGTATTAAGAAATATTTTTTCTAATCTACAGTAATCTATTGTGCCTAGAGCTGTAAAGAATGTATCAAGTGAATAGTTTACAGAAGTGATTAAATTATGCTCAAAAATATGTTTCCAGGTTTAAGGTTTAACTGTATGATCGAAAGTCACAGATTGCTTATTAAGGATAAAACTGTTAAATCCACGTGTCAAGATTAGTTTAAAATTTTCTATTTTTATTGACTTTAATAAAACCTTATTAAAAAAAATAAATTTATTAAATAATTAAAAAAAATATTTTTAACGTGCACTTAACACCTAGAATTTATCCAACCATCCAATTTAGTTAATGATTCTACATAAACCCTGCTCTTGTTTACTCGTATATTCAATTGACGTAGTTTTCTGTTCTTCTATTGAAGTAATTGATGCGTTGTTAAATAAAGAGGATTTTTATCGCATTGATTTATGTTACAATTCTATATTTTTAAGACGCAGAAGATAAAATAGAAGAAATACAATTTTGAATATTGATATGTTTATATAGATAAGTTAAAGGGACTTTAAGCGCAATTTCAAGTGACTCTCCTTGCAAAGATGGCAATGTCCGATTCACAACAGTAACCTTAAAAGCTTTTTCTGGTCAAGAAAAAAGTTGATTTAAATCTTTATAATTTTAAAATCTGTTTTTTTTTTCAGTTGTGGTTTCTCTAATTGGCGCATTTCTAGGGCAGGAAAAAATAGTAACTTTTAACACTTTTTTAACCTTGAAAAACTGCAGTATTTTCCACAATATTGATCAGATTAAGGTTTCCAGGGTGTTACTTGAAGTTCAACTTTTAGTCCCTTACAATTGAGAAAATTTTAAAAGATAGTTTTTTAAAAATAAACTTGTTTTTCTTTTTCAAATCATTGAGCAGATTTTTTAAAGAAATATAAAACTCCTCAAAATCTTTATACTTACGGAGTTTTAGGTCGTCCTTAGTCTTATCATTTGTGGACAACAGGGTGTTTATGTAAAATTGATTGATTTTAGGTTTTAAACCCACCGGAAAAAATATCGATTTAAACCCCCCCGAAAAAATATCGATTTTTAGAAGAAAAAATAAAGATCTGAAAACAGTAAGACAAATATATGTATTTATATGTATTACTTAATTTTACAAAATTCCAAACTTTTTACAAAATTTACAAACTTTTTACAAAATTTACAAACTTTTTACAAAATTTACATACTTACATAGGTATTTTAAATACATCACAGTCTGCAATCGACTCGGACTGGAATCTTCAGCATAATTATTAATTATTGAAAACAATAAAAAAATGATCTTATGAATGTCCCACGGAACATGACAGTAAAAAAACGACTTCGAGTTTCGTATATGATCTTTGAAATTATTTGTGGTATTAATCCGTCAACCTGATTGTCAATGTGTATATCTGATTCATAAACAACTATCACAAATCTTTCTTAGTCCTGGTATTTCAAAAATGCGGTCTGCCTTTCTTTGTGCTGCAAATTTTACTGAAAATGCGTTCAGATTTCAATTTATTTTATGAAACCAAAATTATAAACCTCCGGTAATATTGAAAGCCCAAAAAAGGCAGACCACATTTTGGTGGGTATTTTGTTATCATTTTACTTCTAAAAAAATGCTTACGACATCAAAATAAATCTTGAAATCGTCTTGCTACTGCCAAAATTTTGTACAACACACTTATATATTACAATGAAAATAATTTCCAAATCCTACGAAATTCATTTTGGGTTTGTAATTCATGTCCGACCTTGACAGAGAAATTCAGAATTTCACATCAGGTCTGTGGATCTTGAAGTTTTATGTCAAAGTTCTTCATCTGCGAATCTGTTGACGTACGTTCAAGAAACATTTGGCACGTCCGATTCCCAATGGTACCTTTAAACCTTTTTAAAATGCATGATATATCCACCACTTTACAAAATTGATTATTTTTATCATGGTTTCTCTATACAATAAATTTCGGTTTTCTGCTTGAGAAACATTGCAGGAAATTGTCAGAATTATAAACTTTTCAGGCCAAAATAATGACAATACACCTTTCACATCATTGATCAGAAAAGAGTCTTAAAGGGTTCCATTCTGAATTGGTTATGCCCTTTTTCAAATGAAGGAACAATTGAAATTACAACATCAGTCCCTTTAAAAGAGTTTATAAAAGAAAGTTCAGAATGTTACGTAAGATCTGATTATGTGACAACGACTGCGGAGATACAATTGGTTGTTTTAGGCTTTTTTTCCTTTTCTTAATATATTTTTTGTTTTAAAGGAAATTTTTTAACGAGTTTTAGACTTAATTCAAACGATTTAGTTTAAATCTACAAACCTTCATAATTTCATTAAAAAAAAATATTTAGATAAACATACAATAATATAGGGGAATATACATTAGATGTAATTTCAAGTAACTTCTCAATGAAATATCAGATTCACTAAGATTTCATTTAAACCGGTCAAGGATGAATAAATAAATACGAGTTCAACGTCTATCAATTAAAAAACGTCAATATATTGATCATTATTTGGTGGTTTTAAGGGAGTGACCAGCTATGTAAGGTAGTTGAACTAAGTATACAGTGTTGTGGAAAACTTCTTTTGGATTCATCTTAGACATATCAAACTTTTTAAAGATGTAAAGATGTAAATCCTGAGTTTGAGCGCAAATTCAACATTCAAAACTCCTACTTTGGGGGTGGCTACATTTTCAAAATTAGTTTTTTTTTAATGATTCAAATTGTTCAATTCCGTAAATAAAAATTGGAGAAAATGGGATAAAATTGATAAAACTTGAAGCAAGGCTGCAATGTACGTTTTTACAGAGGCATTAAATGTAGAAATATCCAATGGTGTTAAATAAGGTATAAATTTTGCAAGCAATTGAATATTGTTGAGCAAATTAAAAGCATCTATGTCTGCTATGAATGAAACATCTACAGGATTAGATTGTAAAAATAATAACGAGAAAGTTTATAATCGTAACTGGCATGAATGCAAATCTCAGCTTTAAGATATTTCAAATTGTTTGAATAATGCAAGATGTGCATAAGTTGGATGAAATGTTATGAAGTACAAAATACCTTAGAAAACAGCAACAATTTCTTTTTGTAAAAGCAAAAGCAGCATTTTACTGACTTTGCTGGAGAACGTTGTCAGGATCAGGTTTAAATTTGTCTTCCAGCTCGTTAAGGATGTTTTGAAGCAACTGAAGAAGGACTACCCCTCTCTGAACCACTGCGGGATTTCTGAACTTGAGGTTATACAGGGCCTGATATGGCAGGGTGGGTTAAGGATAAATTTGGTTGTGGCTAGGGTAGGTGAGAAATGTTGGACAGAGGAAGATGATCTGATGTACAGCACAGTTGCGTCGAAGAGCAGCATTCACTCTGTCACACAGATTAAAGGTCGTGTTTTGATCCTGAAATAAAGTCTCTGGTAGTGACTGCACAGGATCACAATTCTACGATAAACTCCATTGGTCTCTTGCATCTTTTGCAAAATTAAGGAGATCCCCATGGGAATGCTTTCACATAAAGCTTCCAGATGCTCATTAAAAAATTCCAAATGAGTGGAGGGTGGGTAGGGGGAGACCGCCAAAAAACAGATCAACTTCTATGACCATTGTACAAGTTTTGAAATTAGTCATTACTATGTTGAGATGATCCAGGAAGTTATTTCCCAGGTGGAACATGTTGCTCCACTCTGGGTGAGTGGGAGCAAGCCCTAAACTGGGGTTGACAGAGGGCATTATGAAATGACTTAGTAATACAGTTGATCTGAAAGTTGGAGAAAGGTTAGTTATTTTGAAATTAACCAACTGTATTCCACTTGTAAACAACAGATTCATCCCACAAGTGATAAGCACCCCCTTGGTATCTACAGATTGAAGGAAATTCCTGTAGATTGGGATAGGCTTGCTGGGAGTGAGCAGATTCACACTAGGTGGGATGTTAGGCTCTGGAACATAGGTTTCTAACATAACCAGCATTATAGCTAATGATTCTTCAATTTTATATTGTGTAAGAAGAAATTTATGCTTCCCAAGGATACCTTATTGGCTATGATGCAGTGATTTGTTTAGATTTTGGAGCAAACACTTGATAATCCTTTTATCTCCCTGGTCCATGACTTTTGTTGTTATGTTGTTATGTTCACGGTAACTTTGTGCGCAGTGATATATTTAGTTGCACTTCTTTATGCTATAATTTTAGCTTTGTATTGTTGTACTGTAACTTGAGATGTTTGAAGTAGTCTCTATGTCCACTTGAACTTAATGCAATGTATGCAGACGCACTTCTTTGTGCTCTATTTCTGTTGTTATGCACTTGGTATATTTGCACTTTCTGTGCTTTATTTAATTAAGTTATTTCTGTTGCACTGTAAAACTTTGCTGCTTTGTAGTATTCTGTTCACGGTAACTTGTATTTTTTTTATTCTGCGCACTTTATTTCACTGATGCTAATAGTTGCACTTCAGAATTTAGATGTCTGTTCACTCTTGTATTTATTCTATTTATTGCACTGTTGTAGAGTTTAAGTACTGGCCACTTAATCTAATTTCTTTTGACCCTTTCTTATTGTGCACAATGTTTTATTAATCAGAAGATATCTTGTAGGTACCTCTCCCGTAAGGTAAAAAATATGGTTCAAGTGTAGAGTTTATTAGGTTTCTTCTATATGCGATGCGAGCTTCCCATGTTGCGTACAAGGTTTGTTGCAAAAGTTGTGATGTCACTGAAGTAGACGAGAGCGATGATAAGTATGATGACAGTTATTCCACAGGATATAGGTCCACACATCGGCTGGTGTTTATTCTAAAATATGTATATGGTTAGTTTAGAAAATATTCAGTAATATATTATATTTTTTACATTAAAATGTAATGTTAAACTAATATAATGAAACCACAGAGTATTCATGATATGTAAAATGTAAATAAGTAAGCGCACCGGGTCTGGTCCTTATAGATGTACCACTTTATGTTTAGTAACTCTTATACTGGTTAATTAGTTACTACATATTACTACCATCTTACTACCAAATGACTATTCCTAAATATTAATTCTTCTCTATTCAGGATGGATCTCAGAAGAGAAGGATTCCACTGGATAAAATGATATCTACTATTTGACCAAATAAACTATGTTAAAAATAACCCTTTCTTTCATTAAATCTAAGACATTTTATTTACTTATACTTTATCAACGTCGCCTTGATGTTAATTGCCACACGGGACTTTATTCATTATGGTTATGCTACTATATTCTCCAATGTTTAAGTCCTTTTATTGGAGATGATTATTTTCTAAGTACAACTTCTAACTTGCATGGAGACATTTTTAGGTTTTATTCTAAGTATTATCTCTAGGCTAAGAAAATGTAAATCAATCAATCATTTATTTTCTAAGTCCAAATTAGTCTAATCAATTTTAAATACAAGTCCAAATCACACTGTGGTTCAAAATATAGTACTTATGAATTTAAATTACAACATTACTCCAGTTTATAAAGTGACCTAATATATATGAAAGAGCTTACCCATGATATGACGATTGACTGGAGGAGATGTTTCCTGTATGGAAGTAATTACTAGACTGAAGAAACCAGGAATCTGGTTTCCTTATATACTGGGGGGAATTTCGCCACGTTACAATAATAAAAAAGAATATCATAACGTGACAAATTCAAGGATGGTTTCCCACGGATGCCATCCAGTTAATGAGTTCCAATAATCAGATGCTGACCAATAAGACCACTAATTGTTCTCTCTCATGGAGGGAGAATATGTAATTACCCCACTTCGTTCCCTTGAGAGCAGTATCATTTTAAGAAACATAAAAATTCATCTCCTTTTTACGAGTTAGTTCCAATCAAATATTGAAGTACTAACTTTCCAGCCAACCTCATTTACAAAAATATTCTTTCTTCCTCTTGTCTTGGTCATAAGTAAGGAGTTAAAAGAAAAGAGAGAGGGGGGGGGGAGAAAATCTATTGATATCTTCATGATTATTATGGGGGGGGGGGGAAAAAGGGGAGAGAAGACACACTTACAAGAGGGTAACACGGTTAAATATACAAACTGGGGTTTAAATACATGTAAATTACTTCAGAAATCAAATATCCCTGTACTTAATAAGGATTTTACAAAATAATCTTTTCTGTTGAAATAAGACCCCCCCAAGACCGTCCAAAAACTAAATTAAGTTAGAACCTATTGATCTTGGTTCAATACAGCATGTTGACAGAAAAAGTTTTATATGTATAGACTGTAATTCTGCAGGAATATAATTTTGGATTATTATTGCGTTCTACCAAGCTAATAAGTAATATAAGCAAAAGTATATTATTCACTGCTGCATATATTGAACTTGTTTTGACAAAGATGACTCCAAATCTGAATCAGAGTCACTAAGAGGAGGTTGAAAATTTGCTTTCGCTCTTTGATGAGTTTATATTGGTGAATGCTGTTTTGATTTAATAGTTTTCTTGATATGGGAATTAGGATTATTTTCCCTCGGGGGTATTGAATGCTCATTAGAAAGCATAATGCTTGTTGAAGGAATGAGAGCGAGGTTATTATTTTGTGTTTCATGAGAAATATTCGGCTACAGTTGTCTGATAATTTAGTATATATATTAGAAGGGGGGAAGTTTCCGTATCAGGGGGTTCTTCTATTTCTTCATCTGAAGGAAATTGAATTGGTCCTTGAGGCAAATTTAATTCAGAAATTTTTTGCAAAGTTTCAAAATGTAAAATGTCTTAGTCCTGAAAAGAGTTTACTAAAACATCTTTCACTTGCTCGCCAAATTTTTTTTGATGGTTTTAAATAAAACGCCATGCTTAATTGTTAAATGCAATAAAAATAATACTTCCTCAAACTCTAACCTATCTGTTATATCTATTCTCAATCACTGCTGAAGAACTTAATCCTCTTGATGAAATCTTCCCTCAAATGTTTCATATATGAATAAGCTAGAATTAAATAGAATGTAATAAAAGGATTAATACTATTAAGTATTAGAGTTCCCACACTTGGAGAATAATTTAAATACATATATAAATACTAGATATTAAAAGAAACAATACTAATGCAGTGTCTACATTAAAGCTGAGATATTAAAGGGACAATAGTCAGGAAAAAGGTTGCAAATTATAAACTTTCTAAGAAACAAATGTCCGAGTTTAGAATTATTGATTAACTAGAAGTAGTACTTACGACAGTGGAGTTCTTGAATGGAGTATTTAGCTATTGGAGATAACTATCCAAGTGGATTTAAAGAACTGACTTTTGTAAGAGTCAAACAGAGCTTTTATAGGATATTCCATTCAAGATTTTCCAATTTTCAGACAACAATTATTTTCTTTAATATAGACTAAGGGAAGTGCAGGAAAGTCTTCTCTGATTGAAGGCCTCTGGTTAAGTATTCTGCAGTTTTTATTAACATATGTTCAACTAATATTACGACAGTCGGCGTTCGGTCAGCTATACTAGCTATACTAGTGTAGAAATAATAGAATGTTTACATAAACTATATCAGCTGATCGATACTAAATAATACATTTCAGATGCCACTGAACAATAAATATTAAATGAATATATTACAGAAATGATTTCTGTGATAGGTAATTAGTTGCTCTTATTTTTTTTAATCTGTTCCGATACATGACGTCTGTAGTTTATTGTAGAACTTTTTTACATTTCATGTCGTCGTAATTTAATAATTAAAAAAAAACTAATTCTGAAAACATATCCACCTCCAAAGTATGAGTTTTGAACGTCAAATTTTCGGTCAAACTCAGGATTTACAGATCTTTAAAAAGTTTAATATGTCTCAAATAACTCCGAAAGAAGTTTTCCACAACACTGCATACTCAGTTCAACTACCTTACATTGCCAGTCACTCCCTTTAAAGGGTACCGTTGTAAATAGGACACGGTGCTTTTTAAATGTAGGGGTACTTGAAATTATGTATACAGTCACTTTAACAATGACATATATATATTGATAGAAATACATAATTTTGAGATCTAAAATCAAAATAAATAGTTTTGTTGATAAACTTCTCCCTGTTCATGTCGCTCATGTAGTTCAGGCAGAGAGGCTAGTCCTCTTTGTCCGGCACACAGTAAAACTCTGCCAAGAAAATACAATCATTATTTATTATTCAAAATATGAACATTATTAAAACAGTAAATTTTTACTAAAAGGTCACCCAGTATAATTTAGAGTGAGATTTATCAGTATTCAATAGTTCAGTCTTTTTTTTTTGGTATTTTCCTTTACACATTTCTTCATTGACTTTGCAATCTCGTGAATTAATTATGAAAATTTTCTCTCATAAAAATGAGTGGCGGTGCCGACTGGCGACCAAATCAGATTAGCCAGGGGGCCGGAAACGTGTGTGTACCAAAAGAGAGTACAAAAGAATCTCGGTATTTGTACAGTCTAGGAGAGTACATTTGTTTATTGTTAATTGTTTACTTAAATATAAGTTTAATATAATGTAATATATTATTTATATATTTAAGTCAACACTATAAGCCAAATTTTCATGCAAAGAATATAATTTGATTAAAGTTTACAATAAACTACTCGTTATTCAAGATTAATTATAATTGACGACTTTGTTCTGCAATTTCCTTGACTGTAGTCATGTTTTGTGTCTGTACCAAAGAAGTGTGCGTGTGTAATACCCAACTGGCCAGACCAACGCCATTTCCCTTCCCTTTATTCTTATTGCCTGGGATTAGCACCAAAATAATCACCCTCCTGAATTCAGGAAATTATAACGAATTACATAAATTTCTTATTTTTTAAAATAGCCGATAAGGATGAGGACATCAGAAACAACGGAATTGTTTTCCTGCTTTATACTTAATGTGCATTGCCAAAATCAATTAATATTTTCTGAATACCAGTGCTTAGGATCCGGATTTGGATCCGTTGGATCCGCAAGTTTATGACTTCCTGGATCCGGATACTCAAAAATATTCAGATCCACGGATCCGGATCCAAAGGGTAAAATATTAACCAAAAACTTCAAAAAAAAAAACTTTTTTACTCCAAAACCCCATTTCTGAACTTTTGAAAAAACAATTGAAAAAATAAAAACAAAAAATTTGAAATTTATTTTTTGTAAAAAAAATCAGTAAATCTTGAAGAAATGACCTGGATCCGGATCCATTTTTTCCAGTGCGGATCCAGGATCCAGATCCGGATCCGCATCGAAATTAAATGGATCGTAAGCGCTGGAATACCATATTTAAAGGCAGAAAAGACAATTCAATCTTCCGATCATGGATTAGAATTTCCAGTAGTCTCTCAAGTCACATACTTTAATAATACTACTAGATTGGAACCGCTTTGCCTCCAGATTTTTATCAATTTTTTAAAAATAATTCAAACCAAACTTAGAACATTCCAAAGTTCCCCGATCAAATTTAGAATAAAATCGGTCAAGGGGTATAACAATTATGATCGGATGCATCAACAAAAAAAAGAAGATTTTTAATTATTATATAAAGATATCTACCTGTGTAGGCATTGCCTTCTCCATCAGTCTGAACCATATGCTGGATACATAGGATATCCCTGGAGTCCACTCTTACACTCACCTAGACCCAACAATACTTCATTTTATACCAAGGATACCAGGGAGGATATATAGGATGCCAGGAGGGGGGGATACATAGGAGTCCACTTTTATACCCAACGTGACCTTCATTTTGAAGAGGAGGAGGAGGGAATGAAAGCTTTTATACTATGGCAAGTTGGGTTTCCTTCACAGAGAATGATAGAGATTTCAGCCCATGCTTAACCAAACTAAAATTTTAACAAAACAATTATGTTTAGGGTTATTTACGACATATTAGAAAGATTAAAAGGTTAGGTGGAATAAGGGTTTCTATGACGTCAAAGGACCGCTAGTAAGTAGTTTTAAGAAAGTTTTTATCTGAACAAGATTGTTAACCAAGGTTAACATTGTAATGTGCAGGATAGGAAGTGCCAGGCTTGTTAAATGATTATTTACTAACTAGTTTATTTATCATGCACCCGTTTCCTAAATCCTACTAATACAAACCCTATAATCAGGGACATATTCAGGACTTTTTCAATGAAAGGGGGGGGGGGCTTAGCACCCAGTATGGCCCAAAAACCTCTTGAAAATAATAGATTTAATTAACCCAAGGGGATGGCGGCTGAACCCCCATAGCCCCCCCCCCCCCGTTCTGAATGCGCCTTTGGTTAATACCCTCCTTGAGTTATAAACACATAGATTTACAAAATAAAAGGAATCACGTAAACAAACATTATTCCGTATATCTTTGCAACCAAATGGTGTAAACAGTACAGTGAGTTCACCTCTGAAATTTAAAAATATTGCCAATATCTTGCAGATTTCAGTTTGAAAGGCCTACGACATTAGGTTCAAAAATATAAGGATCAAGGGTATGAGGAAAGTAATAGACATAAAATAATTTGAATTTAATCTGAGTCTATATTTAGCTTTTAACCTGAGTCTATATTTAGCTGAGATCGGAGCAAGAACATGATAGTTTTCAATCATCTTCGAACAACTTTTAATCTAAACAAAGTTTAATATATATTTTGTCTTAAAATTAGAAAAAATAGCATAATGAACTTTAGTACAGACATTTATTAATTAAGAGGGACTGTAAGCGTAATTTCCAGTGAACCTCCAGGCAAAGATGACAATGCCCGATTTACAGCAGTGCCCTTAAAATTAATCTGATTAAAAATGTGAAAGTCACTTCCGCCGAGGAACCCGCAAATGAAATAATCAGTAATAGTGATATCTAATATTTAATCAGATATTGACATCAAATCAAAAATATATTTAATTTTCCCCGTCACAATTTAAAAAGTTCTATAATTTTTACCAGTGTTTCGGATCTAGATCCGGATCCGGTAGGATCCGTATCATTTGGTCGGATCCGGATCCGGATCCGTATCAGGAAACGTTGATATGGATCCGGGTAGCGCCAAAAATTAACCAAAACCATGGAATAAATAAATCAAAATGGTTCGTAAATGTATTATTTACATGACGAAAATTTTTCAAAATTATCTTTAATAATTTAATGTTTACATTTATATAATAGTAATGACGACATTTTTAACTTTAGGATTACTATAGTTTATAAATTATAACCTTGCATAACATTTAATAGGGAAAATCCGATTCACAAAATCAAAAGTTATCTCGGATCCGGATCCGAATCAAAATGATATGGATCCGAAACACTGATTTTTACTTTTTAAGCGTAAAATGTAAGATTTAGTTGTCCAATGCTTATTTGCCATCAGGTGTTTTTCGCTGAATTTTAACTTACAAAGATTTTTGTTTGAAAAATGTTGAAAGGGACTATGAGAGTAATGTCAAATGACCCATGCTCCATTCATAAATGATTAACAACGGAACCCTTAAAAGCTTTGTCTAATCATGTAGAAATTATTTTTTCATTCGGGGTTTTTCTGCCAAAGTGACATGCTCATTTTAATTGCTAAAAGAATTAACGGAAATTCACAGAAATAATGACATCTCGAGTCAGGAAGACGGGGTTTTTTTCCACATGTTTTTTAACACCTATAATATGGTACACGACCAATCGGGAGACATCTGTATTCAGGGATATTTAAGGATCCTCTGAATAGGAAATGCAAAATCTTTAAAAAAAAACAATATTCATAAACGTTATGTTTTATGTTTAAAATTGGAGTATTTCTTTAAAAGTTGTAACCCCTGAATGCAACAAGTGGCCGTAAGATGTCAGTCAAAAAACATTACATGGAACCGTAGCATGGCGTGCCGGGACACTATAGGCCTACTCAGCCTATCCAGGTAGAGTGTATGAGCAGTCTGTGTAGACTGTGGGCAGTGCTATCTTTGCATAGAGGGTCACTTAAACATTACGATTACAGTCTCTTTAATTTAAAGTATAAGGTTTTCAAAACCAAATACATATATTACCGAAATATCCGAGTCCCCAAAAATATTTTCAGTGCTGAAAACTATTTTTTGTTGAATTATTTCCAGCTTCAGGACATCACAACTCATATCCAGGGATCCAATAATATCCTTAACAAGTCAAATCAGGGGTGTATATTTTCTTGAATATTATAAATGAGACTCTTTAACGTCCAAATTTTCCCCCGGATAAAAAAAACCATTTCCACCCCATACATTCCTGCAAA
The DNA here is from genome assembly GCF_000591075.1 of Eurytemora carolleeae. Lineage (NCBI taxonomy): Eukaryota > Metazoa > Arthropoda > Copepoda > Calanoida > Temoridae > Eurytemora > Eurytemora carolleeae. The sequence goes on from NW_019397412.1 coordinate 68,855, forward strand.
TCTAATTCGCCTTATTATCTTAAACTTTTAATAGAAAAATCAGATAGAACAAGAAAAAAGGACGGAAAAAAGATTAAAAAGGAATTGACAAAGAAGAAAGAACCCAAAGTACAAGGTATGGCAACACTTCAAACTGTACCTGGACTAAAAAATTATTCTATTGACAGAGAGTTTGTCTGTTTAATTTTTACGATATTTTTTCCCAAAAAAAAAAATTCATAAACGATCGTTTGAAAGGTTCGTTTTAGAATGGTTTTGGGTTTCGTTTATCTTGCATAAATTTCTGTTTGGAATAGTGTCAGTAAAGCAAATGTTAAAAAAGTTGGAAAACATTTTGACTAAGAACGAAAAACGAATCAAACCAAAACAACTAAAATTACTACGTGTGTCATGTATGAAGCGAAAGAGAAAAAGAGGCTAGAACATGATGGAGGGACAGGGGGATAAAAGGAGAGGAGAAAAGGGGAAGTTACGGAGTGTGCAAGACTCATTTGATGCTGGACCGGCGGGTTTAGCGGACCTAATCAGGAAGCTCTTGAAATACATGTTAAAAACAAGTACAGGAGAATAGATAAAAAGAGAGATAGGGGAAGGATGGTAAATTAAAAAGGGAAAAAAGATGTGTTTGTNATAACCTAACAGAAACAGTTTAAAACAATATAGAAACAGTTAATAACCTAACAGAAACATTTTAAAACAATATAGAAACAGTTAATAACCTAACAGAAACAGTTTAAAACAATATAGAAACAGTTAATAACCTAACAGAAACATTTTAAAACAATATAGAAACAGTTAATAACCTAACAGAAACAGTTTAAAACAATATAGAAACAGTTAATAACCTAACAGAAACATTTTAAAACAATATAGAAACAGTTAATAACCTAACAGAAACAGTTTAAAACAATATAGAAACAGTTAATAACCTAACAGAAACATTTTAAAACAATATAGAAACAGTTAATAACCTAACAGAAACAGTTTAAAACAATATAGAAACAGTTAATAACCTAACAGAAACATTTTAAAACAATATAGAAACAGTTAATAACTTAACAGAAACAGTTTAAAACAATATAGAAACAATGAAAATTAGAAAGAACAAATTTACTAACTGTTAGAAATGGTTTAAAAACCTACAAAATTATTACTTAAAATTCATCACAAGTATTTGATTTAAAAATATTATTAAAAATGATATTTTCTTACATATGGTTAGGTTGATGTTAAAAGCAAGATCATCTGAACCCTCCTCATCACCCCTTCCAGATCTGCAAGCATTGAAAGTATTAGAAGTACTATTTAATTTTTAAAAAATCCCATAAAAAAACCTTCCCTTCAGGTAACCCTTGATTTATAGAATAGCGGGGTGGAGGAGTAGGAGGAGAAGGAGGTGAAGGAGGAGGTGGTGAGGAAAGAGGAATGTCCAGCAACAAATTGTCCATATAAAGTATATCTATGTTATAGCAAGAAATATACAAGAAAAAGGTAAAAATAGGAACTACCTATAGGACAGCAGGGGTAAAGAGAAAAATGGTTACAAAGCTAATGTAAAGAGCAGCAATGTTATCAAAAAAATTAGGGAGTAAGCAGTTTATTGTCCTAGACTTAGAATTGAATAAAGAAGTAAAACAGTTCCCTATTGGAACCATGAAGATGTAGGATTTTTAATATAATATTAATATTAATTAAATAAAATATTTTTAGCAGAAACTGAAATAGAAGACCTTTTTTTATTCTGTTTGTGGTTGTGTCTCTACTTAATTAAAAAAAAAACTAAGAATAAAAAATGATTCCTGAAAGTTTTACAAATAGTAAGAAAACTTTTAAGTTGTGAATATAATCTAAGCAGCAGAAAAACTTGCTGTCTTAATAATGTTATATAACAGACTATCATGTAGAAAGAAAAATTTCAGTATATAGATAGTAGAGGGGAAGGAGAAGATGATGGGA